>NW_011449358.1:0-580 GCF_000754665.1 Bison bison bison | reverse complement strand
GACACAAGAAAGGAGTCAGCCGTCAACAAGCCAAGGGGAGGCCTCAGGAGAAGCCAGCCCTGCCTACACCTTGATCTCAGACTTCTGGCCCCAGAACTGGGAGAAAATGAATGTCTGTTGTTTAAGGTAAACAGTCGTGGTACTTTGTTGTGGCTGCCAGCACAGACTAGGACATCAGGCCCTCGGGTCCACCAGAGGGCTCTGCTCCCAAAGGAAGGAGTCCCTGAGATGACAGGCACCCCCTCCTCCCCCCAGCCACCCACCCCAAGGCCTGGAACCTTCTCTTCCCAGAAGGTTCTTCATTGGATTCTTCACTTTTCATCATTACCCCCCCAAACACCCAACTTCTGGCTCAAGTACAGAGGAGCAAAAATGACCCCAGGCAGCACAGTGACTACAGCCTCGGTCCACCAGGCAGAGGTACACTCTCCCTTGATTTCTGCTGCTGCTTCCTGGCCCAGTCCTCCAGGGAAATGGGCTGCCCTGCAGGGCACCCTGTCATCTAAGGTGAAGAGTGAGGGGTGTGAGGACGGGAAGAAGCTGAGATCCAGAGGGAGAGAGGGATTTGGAGCTGATCCCT
>NW_011449357.1:0-580 GCF_000754665.1 Bison bison bison | reverse complement strand
GTGGTTGTTTGTTTTTTTTTTTTTTTTCCCCTTATGGGAAACAGGAGAATAAGGAGCTCTGATATTTCATGTGTATTTCATGTGTATTTCATATGTATTAACTATAGGTATATAGTTAATAATTAACCGTCAGAGTACAGTCACTCAATGAATAGGGCTGTGTTAAAGATCTAGAATTTCATCTTCCTTCTGTTGGAATTTTACAGCTTATTTTTATCACATTAGAGTCTTAGTTTTGAGTTTCTCTGCATGTCACTGCATGCAATTTGACAAATTATACAGGCCAGACTTCATTTGTGTTCTCTGAAATTGAGAGGTTTTCAGAGTAGTGCTCAATAATAACATATAGAGAAGTAAAGCTGGCTCGGAAATGACATGTATTATACATTTGCAGATATTTTCGTATGTCCTTTGCTTTGTTCTCCGTGGAGGGAATTTGGGTGTAACTGTAAGATTCCTCCAGACGAGGGATGCCACTTTGACTTCTGCAAAAACCTCACTGAATATTCTTAAACTAATGTCAGTCAGGTTCCACATCTGCTTATGGCCCAGAAAACAGAACTTAAAGTGATGACATTTG
>NW_011449356.1:0-580 GCF_000754665.1 Bison bison bison | reverse complement strand
TCTGGATCTTATATGAATTCCATGATCACACAAATAGAAAGACAATTCAACATCCCAACATCTCTAGTTGGATTTATTAATGGAAGTTTTGAGATTGGTAATGAATTGTTTTTGCATTGCTTCTTTGTATGTATTATCTATCTAGTCTGAATTCTACTTTCCTTATTTTCTGCTTTATGTCATTCACTCTGACTGAATACTTTTTCTAAAATGGCTTAAATAACCTGGCTCACTTTGGAATATGTTTAGAAAGAATTCATTTAAATATTATTCCCAAATAACACTTAAACATTACCATATATCCAATCACAGGACTTTTTATTCTAATGGTTAGATTTTAAAAAATCTAATAGTCTTTTGGTCAGCTAGCATGAGCAGCAGAGTGTTTAGAGTACTAATATTTAATCTATCATTTAATGACTTTTAGGGCTTTATCTTCATGTTTAGAAGATATCAAGGGGAAAAAGGGAACTCATTTTTTTTTATTTTTTTATTTTTTTATTTTTTATTTTTGCAAATATTACAAGTAGAAATGCTAATCCTTTTTTTTTTTTTTTTTTTTACATGTTTCAATGACATT
>NW_011449355.1:0-580 GCF_000754665.1 Bison bison bison | reverse complement strand
TCCTCACCGTGTCGAGACATGGAGATTTGTATTGTTTTTATTAGTCTCGTTGTATAGATGAGGAAGCTGAGGCCAAGAGATGAAAAGGAGCACACGACTGCAAAGAGGCATGACCCCAGCGGTCTCACCTTCAAGCCCATGCACTCAGCCAGCATGCAAAGCTGGGCTCGGGCTCACTGCCCTGCCCCTCCCAGCCCACGCTCATCCCCTCCTCACCCTGCCCTTCCATCTGTGTCTCAGGCCATCCAGCCTATGGGGAGGCACAAAGAAGGCCCAAGAGCCTGGTCACCAGAGACATCATCTCCTGGATGCCAGGGAGGGGGCCCAACTCGATGTCACCCCACACACAGGGCAGCCCCAGGCACATGTCTCCTCCACCCCTGTATCCTTATGAAGTTGAGACAGACCATTTAATAGCCTTGACTCATCCTGGCATCTCCTCCTCTTCCCCACTTTGTGCAAAGAAGGATCTTTCAGTGGAGCAAGTTGGAGGAGAGTTTGAGAATTACACTAATGATGAGACAAAATCTTTCCTCCACATCATTTCCATCCTTTTTTTTTTTTTTTGACAGCCATGTAT
>NW_011449354.1:0-580 GCF_000754665.1 Bison bison bison | reverse complement strand
TTTATAGTAACAATTTTTTTTATACTAACAATTTTTTACTTGAATAATTTTTAATGCTTCAGTCCATTCCCCTTAACATGTAAACTCCAGAAAATCAGAGCCTTGCTCACAACTGTTCTCCACCACTTATCATAGTCCTTGGTATCTGGTTGCACTCACCAAATTTAGATTTTATAAAGAAATAAATGAATGGGTGCTGTACACATGTGTAGGCAGTTGTGGAATATAAGCAGTGATCATTTTTGGAGGCAAACCAAAGTGGAAGTTGCCAGAACCAAGGAAAAGGAGCCAAACTGTGAACCAGAAAGCTAGTCCATATGGATGTCAAAGCAATGAGGCTGGGAAAATGCTGAGTATACTGAGCAGTGAACAACTGAGGAAGCCAAAGTGTGGGAAGGTCTACTGGAAACTCAAAAGTTGATTCCAAGAATGAGTGGTTGTCCCTAAACATTATTTTTATTCATGGTCTAGAGGTCTGTCTTGGTTGGAAACAATCAAAAGTATTTTCTCACCAACTTATGTTTAAAACCATTATTAATAGGACTCATTTCTCAGTGATGTTCAGTTTTTTTTTTTTTTT
>NW_011449353.1:0-580 GCF_000754665.1 Bison bison bison | reverse complement strand
TACCATTAGTACCACCTGGGAAGTGATGCATTAGAAAATAAGATATTAGAGATATTTGAGCAAGGGAGCGTCAGGCCAAAACCATAAAGCTGTACGTTTTCTGGAACCAATAAAGCCGGTAAAGCTGCTGATTAAGTAACTGGGAGCAAGTTGTTGAAGGTACAAAGATGGTAACCGTGAAAAAGATGAGAAAAAGACAAAAATGAGGATCATTTTGTAGTTTAAAAAAGAAGTGTTATACTACTAATATAGATTTTAGGGATGAAGTAAAAAGATGAATCAGTGATTCCAGTCTTATTAAGAGAATATTTGGAGGAAAAAACTTTTATTCATAAAATGTTGAAATGGAAGGAAGAACATTTCAGCACTTGGGAGGAAAGCTTATGATCCTCTCCTGTCCTCACTATCAATTAATTAATTTATTATTCATCTTGTGACAAATATGCTTTATGGATGCCTACACTGGGGACACAAGGGAGAAGAAAACCAGACATGTTATTTGCCTTAATGCACTGTATGGCCCCGTGAGGGAGTCCAACACTAACTGCTGCTAAGCTGCTAAGTCGCTTCAGTCGTGTCC
>NW_011449352.1:0-580 GCF_000754665.1 Bison bison bison | reverse complement strand
GCTTCTGGTGGGAAGGTTCCACTGCTGACTGGTCACTAAGAATTAGGAGGCGTGGCTTCTGGTGGAAGGTTCCACCGCTGACTGGTCACTAAGAATCAGGAGGCGTGGCTTCTGGTGGGAAGGTTCCACTGCTGACTGGTCACTAAGAATTAGGAGGCGTGGCTTCTGGTGGAAGGTTCCACCGCTGACTGGTCACTAAGAATCAGGAGGCGTGGCTTCTGGTGGGAAGGTTCCACTGCTGACTGGTCACTAAGAATTAGGAGGCGTGGCTTCTGGTGGAAGGTTCCACCGCTGACTGGTCACTAAGAATCAGGAGGCGTGGCTTCTGGTGGGAAGGTTCCACTGCTGACTGGTCACTAAGAATTAGGAGGCGTGGCTTCTGGTGGAAGGTTCCACCGCTGACTGGTCACTAAGAATCAGGAGGCGTGGCTTCTGGTGGGAAGGTTCCACTGCTGACTGGTCACTAAGAATTAGGAGGCGTGGCTTCTGGTGGAAGGTTCCACCGCTGACTGGTCACTAAGAATCAGGAGGCGTGGCTTCTGGTGGGAAGTTCCACCGCTGACTGGTCACTAAGAATCAG
>NW_011449351.1:0-580 GCF_000754665.1 Bison bison bison | reverse complement strand
TATCAGAATGTATATATGTTACTATGGGCTTCTCAAGTGGTGCTAGAGGTAAAGAACCCAGCTTCCTGTTTTATGTAGGAAACATAAAACATAAAAGATAAGGGTTTGATCCTTGTTTCGGGAAGATCCTCTGGAGGAGCACATGGCAACTCACTCTAGTACTCTTGCCTGGAAAATCCCATGGACGAGGAGCATGGTAGGCTACCGTTCATACGGTCGCAAAGAGTCAGGTATGACTGAAGTGATTTAACACACACACACACATATATTACTGTTGTGATATCTAATTCCAATATCAAGGCTTTAATACAAAATAAATGGAGTAATAATCTTCTAACTCCTTTAATTTCTGTCAGAAAGGTAAAAAAAAATTTGAAAGATCAGGATTTACAATTAAATCTCAGGATGAAACATGTTAAGATTTAAAGATATATGCATGAATATACATATGTATATACACCATATATATTAATTTAATGGCACCCCACTCCAGTACTCTTGCCTGGAAAATCCCACGGACAGAGGACCCTGGTGGGCCGCAGTCTATGGGGTTGCTGGGAGTCGAACACAACTGAGCGAC
>NW_011449350.1:0-580 GCF_000754665.1 Bison bison bison | reverse complement strand
TTTAAGGTGATTGTTGGATTCGAAACATATGATTCTGGCAATCTCACCAACTTAATTGAGAATCAATTATTTCAATTTGATTTTTAAAAGTTTAAGGAGGCCAACTGAAAGCATAAATAAATGCATACACAATGACAAATAAGAACACAACCACCAGCTTTAAAGACAAACTTCTCTAAAAAGGAAAAAGGAAACTGCTGAGAAAGTACTCCTTTACCTGTAGTTGGTGATCCAGTGTAAGATATGCCATTGGGATGGAATTATCTGATCCATTGGTATCTGGAATTACAGCATGTGTTTTATTTATTTTCTGTCATAAATAATTAAAAACAAAGCAAGAAAGCAGATGATTGTTTTTCCTAGAGAAAAAAGTTATTGCTACTGGTAATTTTTTATTTCTAAAGGTAAACAGAGGACATCCAATTACAGATAATTGGAGTACAACCATACTCTCATGCCTAAATTTAAGCTGGCTATGAACTGAACACCATATATTAAAGCATGTAAGCCCTTGTTTAATTAAAATCAAAAACAGTCATATGGGACCTTTATATTTTAAATTAAACAAGAGATCGGAAGA
>NW_011449349.1:0-580 GCF_000754665.1 Bison bison bison | reverse complement strand
ATCAGTGGGGTCCTTTTGTGTAGTCCACTAGGCGTCCTCCGGGTCTGCGTGGTATGCTCTCTTCACTCTCATGTGGTAGATCCAGGGAGTGACACCTACCACTTTAACTGCAGTAGGGCTGGTTAGAACAACAGTATATGGACCCTTCCAATGTGGGGCCAATGAGTCGTGTTTCCAGTCCTTGACCACACCTGATCCCTGGGCACAAATTCGTGAATCTATTCCCCAAGGGGGAATGGCACCCTTTCTTCTACAAGCTTAGTTACCTGATTTATTACCTTACCCAGTTGTTCCATTTGCTGTGAAATCTCATCTCCCCTTATCTGAGGCAAATTGTTGACACCTCTTTTATTATAGGAGGGGACCTCCCATACACAATTCTGTACGGAGAAGAGCCATAGGACTGTGGGGTCATCCTGAGTCTGAGCAGAGTCGTCGGGAAAAAAGACCACCCAGGAACAGTCAGTGTCTAAGACCACTTGGAGAGTGTCTCTTTAAGTGTCCAGTTGGTTCCTTCCACCATCCCAGGACTCTGGGGCCTGTATGCCCTATGTAATTTCCACTTGAGGTTTAAAGTTTT
>NW_011449348.1:0-580 GCF_000754665.1 Bison bison bison | reverse complement strand
CAGTGTGTAAGCTGACATGCCATGATTCAAACCCAAGCAGTCTTGCTCCAAACCCGTACTGTCAATTCCTACATTATTCAGTCTCATATTATGTTTTTGATTCATGTTTAGAATATCCTTTAGAAGTCTTACCTTAAACTGTAGCCCTACCACTATTTCTTGAGAGTGTTCAATCTTCCACACAAATTCTGAAAATAGGTATTATTACTAACTTTAAGAGTCTAAGAAGTCAGATGTCCAGGCCATTTCCTGAATGATGATCTTGAGCTAAGATTAAAATTTGGTATAGAAGGAATTCAAAGAGAATTACCAAGTTCATATCAATTTCAGACAGTACATGAATTTTTAAGTTCTAGAGTGTCCATTGATGATCATAGATCCCAGTTTTTTGGTGAAGTTCCTCACCATGACCTCCATGCTTCTAAGTATATCAATCACAATTATTTTACTATGTGTCTAAAAACTCTAAGTTATGTATTACCCATAATACATAATGGGTATTACATAACGTAATACATAATAATGTATTACCCATTACTCCTTTTATTTTCTCTATTCCTTTATCATAATATGCTTGAAT
>NW_011449347.1:0-580 GCF_000754665.1 Bison bison bison | reverse complement strand
CAGGCTCCTATGTCCATGGAATTCTCCAGGCAAGAATACCAGAGTGGGTTGTTATTCCCTTCTCCAGGGAATCTTCCCAACCCAGGGACTGAACCTCAATCTCTTGCATTACAGGTAGATTCTTTGCCAACTAAGCCACCAGGGACTTATAAATATGCTAAGTCCCAGGAAATGGCAACCCACTCCAGTATTCTCGCCTGGAAAATTCCATGGACGGAGGAACCTGGTTAGGCTACAGTCCATGGGGTCACAAAGAGTCGGACACGACTGGACGACTTCACTCACTCACTTACTCATATATAATAAAGTGTGGAGTGAGTAGGACAGTTCAAAGTAATGAATAGCTTCAGATGGAAATATACTCATATAGCCAAAATTGTTAATTAGGCTCACTACTGCTCTTAGCTATGTGAGTGTATTTCCATCTACAGCTATTCATTTCTTTGAACTATCATACATGGACAGGCTACAGTCCACGGGGTCACAAAGAGTTGGATATGACTGAGCAACTAACACTTCACTTCAAGAAGACTCGGTTGGCCTAATTGATTTATACTGAACAGTCATATCCAACTCTTTG
>NW_011449345.1:0-580 GCF_000754665.1 Bison bison bison | reverse complement strand
GTTTGTAAAATCAGGCTTCTCTCAGCTGGGACAATAGAAGATACCTTTTTTTTTTTTTTTTAATTAAAGCAGCTAAATATAACCCTTTAAAGTATTTATTAACTTAGGAAAGGCCTTAAAGACACAGGGAGGCCAGAGTGTCACTTGGTGCTTTTGCACCTTTATGATAACCACTGCTTTGTGTTACACTAGTTCTGTTCTCCATGGACCTAGAATTAGAACCTGTCTCCTATCTGGCAAATACAGAGAACTTTGTATTTTCTTTAGCTACTAAGCAAGCCGTCAAGGGCACGTTAATCATGGTGCCATATATCATTTTACTGTGGGCACTCAACCTACTATCTGATTACCACACTGTGTTTTCCAAACTCAAGAATAAATTGGCACATTTCTGGCTGGGTTAGTCACTGAAAGAGAAAGATCATAATCTTTTTATAATCTAAAGGGAGTAGTTTTCTCTCTCTAAAAATATACGCATTTATACAAAGAAGAAAAAAACAGGAGATGCAGAAAGTTTTAACAGTGGTGCCCCTTGAAAAGTAGAGAATAATTACGTTTTTTTCTCTTGTATGGATTTTCT
>NW_011449344.1:0-580 GCF_000754665.1 Bison bison bison | reverse complement strand
TGGACAAAAAAAAAAAAAAAAAAGGCTTGTGACAGCAGGCATGAATGGGGGCTCTCAGGGAATTTGCACAGTAACAGAGAGCTAGACCTTAATGAAATCTCTACAGAAATGAATATATGAATACACTGTGCAATAAATACTATTCCAGGAGGCAACCAAATGGGAAGACATTCCTGAGGATGTGTATATGTGAAGCAAAAGAGATGGAGAGACAATACTCTATTAGAAGCAATCAGTCGTGTAGAGGTTATTGCGCCTTAGCCTAAGAACAAAAGAAGTCATTTAATGGTGGAGACTGGGTTAGGGAAAGTGTGAGTGAAGAGAAGGTACTTAGAGATGACAAGTAGGACAGAGGACACACAGTGACAGGTTGGGTTAGGTGGGCGCGTTAGAGACACGGAAATAGAAGTATTCAAGAAATATTTAAGATAAAATATAAAAGATTTAGTGCTAGATTGAACGTACGAGAGGTGGTGAAAAGGAGGGCAGTGTCAAGAATGACTCAGACTTTCAGTTTGTGCTTAGACAGATGTTTCCGTTTGCTAAGATGGAAAATACCAGAAAGGTGGGATGAAAGGAT
>NW_011449343.1:0-580 GCF_000754665.1 Bison bison bison | reverse complement strand
TAAGTCAAAACATGACTTTTTAATACATTTTAAATACTTACGTTGACTTTTATGCTGCACCATCTTGTACTAAAATAAATGACATTCTACTTAAATAGTTATTTGGAAATGTACTGATAATTTCTAAAAAATCAGTCAGACTGCAAAATGTAACACAGAAAGTTCCTTTGCAATAAGTAATTGAGAACTCAGAAACTTTCCGGAGGCATGCAAATCCTCAAATTTGTTTCAGATTGCTTCATCTTAATTTTATTTGGTTTAAATATTTGTTGGATATTCTACATGTTTAACACTGCACTAGAGTTTCTAAATGCCATGTAAAAAATAATGCATAAATGATGCTTGACTCCAATAAGCTTCCAAATATCTGAATAATGTATTTAATACTCAAGGTCATCTTAGATTACTAAATTATATTAAGGTGTATTGCATCACCATTAACCATAGACAGAATATCATCATCTCTGCATAATTTAATTGACTATTACTACTTAGATTCAACATTTGGATTAAAAATATACTTTAATTTTTTTGCTATTGCAGAACATAATTTCACTGATTTTGAATTTTATGTAAGAAT
>NW_011449342.1:0-580 GCF_000754665.1 Bison bison bison | reverse complement strand
GTAGCATCAATTACTCAACCATCTTAACCTTCTATCAATACACAAGTAACCCCTACCATGTGCATTTGTGATTTCTGCCCTTCTGAGCCTTGATAACAGAGGTCATAAAATTATGCTGAAGTCATTTTCTTCAGCTTTGAGTTTTATTTTATTGTGTGAAATACATGTATAGTTACAAAATTGAAAAGGTACAAAAGGATATAATTTTACATGAATCACTTCCCCTTACCCACTCCCGCCCCGTTGCTGACCTCCACCCTTTTGCTCTGTCATTCAGTTCTGTGTACACAAAAGATACATAGTTTACACTCTTGTTTATCTTGCTTCTTTTACATAATATTTCTGTATAGTTTCATATCGATATGTATGAAACTACCTCATCCTTACTGCCTATAGTAACCATAACCAATTGGTGGGTAGTTCAATTCCTTATCTTATGCTTTTACAAATAATGCTATATTGAGTAATCTTGACCATACATCAATTTGCATACATACATCTTTATCAATATGATAAATTCTTAAGAATAGAATTATTGGGTCAAAATCTAATATTTTAAACTAAGTTTTAAATTAATTTT
>NW_011449341.1:0-580 GCF_000754665.1 Bison bison bison | reverse complement strand
TCATTCTTCCCTTTCTTACATTCCTTTTCCTCTCATTGTTGCTACTTCAGTTGCGCCTCTTAAGCTTTAGCAATGTATGTTTGTCTCGATTCTATTTTCTGGGGAACTTGGATTTGGGTTAAGACATATGACCCAAATGCATTAGTCAGCTTGCTTGGAGCTCAATTTGAATAAACCAGCTCTAGGACATTTGAGGCGAGCAGTGAAGCTTGACTGTTAGATATTAAAAGGACTGTTGACTTTGTTAGATGTCTTTTGTGATCACAAGGAGAGACCTTATCAGTATTTGTGGGTAAAGGATATGCCTAGTTTTTGCTTTGAAAGAATTCCGGTGAAGTACAACAAAGCAAATCACCTAGGGGGATAATAAAACAAGACTGAAAAAATGTTGAGTTGCCGAAGTTGAATAATGGGAACGTGGTTCATTATACCACCTCCGTGTGTGCATTTTAAAAGTTTTCTATCAACTTTAACTATTTTCTACTTTATCCAATATTTGAGTCCTGTGAAATTCTAGTTCTTGCTCTGTAGATTCACTGGAAGCTGTCAGTTGACTGACTTCGCGCTTGTTACACTATCT
>NW_011449340.1:0-580 GCF_000754665.1 Bison bison bison | reverse complement strand
CTGGATATCATGCAATGAACAGTGTACATTCCTCTACCACACTCCCGTGCCACACTTGCAGATTGGCATCATGCAAGTGGATCCATGTTTGGATTAGTATCAGTAACAAGTAATTTTTTTCTGACTGCAGTGGTATAAAATTAGAAATCCGTAACTTGAAAGCTGGAAAATCTACAATTGTAAATATTAAACACACTTTGAATAACCAATGTGTCAACTAAAATATCAAAAGAAAAATCCAAGAATATTTGAGATTAAAAAATAGAGCAGAACTTACCAAACCTTATGTGAGCTACTGTAGCAGTTCTGAGAGGGAAGTTTATAACAATAAGCTGGGAACAACACAAATGTCCATTAACTAGTTAATAAATAAATCTACTCACTGGAAAAATGATGCAACAACATGGGTGAATCTCCAAAGTATTATGCAAAGTGAGAACTGTGATGGCCTTCAATGCCCTGCACCATCTGTGCTCCTTTACTTTTTCAACTATTCCCCAGCCAGGCTGGCCTGCTTGTTGTTCCTGCTGTATATAGGTCACCTCTGGCACCAGCCTGCCTCACAGTACTTGAACTGCAG
>NW_011449339.1:0-580 GCF_000754665.1 Bison bison bison | reverse complement strand
GGAGAGAAGGTGGTGGTCCGGCGGTTCATCTCGGAGCATCTCAGCCTCAGAGCAATGCTGGTGAGAAGGAAACACAGCTCACTCCCGAATCAAGCGCGGACCCAGCCCCCAGCCCGGCAGGAGCCCCAGACTCCCCGCAGGGACCTGAGTGCCAGCAGCTGGTGACTTCACATCAGAGAAGCGTAACAAGCTCTCTCACGTCAGAAGGTTTGCGTTTCACTTCAGAAAAGGGCCCTCCGCCCCCATCTGCCATGGTCACCACCCAGAATGGGGGCGAGGGGCGCAGGCCAAGGCGAGTAGCAGCACCCAGCCACGCAGCCATGGTTCTCGGATTCACAGGCCTGAGCACTTGGAGCTGCTGGGACTGAGAAATTGTGAGAGTCTGCTCCATCCCAGGGAAGAAAACAGGCCAGGCCAGCTCTCCTCACGTCCCCACTCCCTCCATCAGCTGAGACAAGTCACAGAGAGAGGCCAGGCCCAGCTGATACCCCTGCACACAGAGCCCCCAGAACACCGCCACCAGGCAGCCCCCTGGGCCTGCAAACCCACCACCTTCCCTCTGTTTCCAGAGTTCATTCTG
>NW_011449338.1:0-580 GCF_000754665.1 Bison bison bison | reverse complement strand
CCTGACCCAGGGACTGAACTTGTGTCTGTTGCGTCTCTTGAATTGGCAGATGGGTGCTTTACCACTAGCACCACTTGGGAAGCCCTAAAATATTAATGCATGTGCTGTATTATTTATACATTCATATATAATATACTATATTATTGTATATATGACTTAGTACTTAATAAGCTAGCTCTCTAAGTTATTGAATAAAGAATGGATTTACTCCCAAATTATGTTTATTTAATATTTCTTTAAAAATTAACATAGTTTCCTACAATGAACTCTATTGAAAAATATAATACAGGTAGATTATAGACAGAAATGATGAAACATAAATATGTAAGAAAACTAAAAGTATCAACTTAAACATTTACATAATAAAACATAAAGAAAGCTTTTAAGTAATTGAAAGGGGAAGTATTCATATACATGATTGAAAGTGAAAGTGTTCTCCATTGTGTCCTACTCTTTGTGACCCCACGGATTGTAGCCTACCAGGCTCCTTTGTCCATGGGATTCTCCAGGCAAGAATGCTGCAGCGGGTTGCCATGCCCTCCTCCAGGGGATCTTCCTAACCCAGGGATCGAACTGGGGT
>NW_011449337.1:0-580 GCF_000754665.1 Bison bison bison | reverse complement strand
GGAGGAGAGTTGGACAAGGAAGAAAAGAAAGTAAATTCCCAACATCCACTTTGAGTGTCTGCTAAGTGGAAAAACAGAGACTGAGTGGGGAGTGAAGAGGGAGGGCAAAGGGTTCTGGAGAAGGCCCCGGAGTGTTAATTTACAAAATAGTCTGTAACTCACAAATGTGTAACGGTGAGAACTGTTCTTATTCCTGACCTTGGAATTAGCTTTTAACCTACTGTCTACAGCTCCTTAGACTGTTCTTCATTTCCAGACTATCAGAGGCTCTGCTCTGCATGGAATATGGGGAAGACACACTGTTCTTTGGCTGCGTTACGTTATGGTGGGTTGTGACCATAACAGTATTGCATCTCTATTGTCACCTATAAAATGAGTATAATTTCTACCTTTCAGAGTTGTGCAGATTAAATGATACTAAATGATAAAGTACCTGATCCTCAGTACGTGCGTGCGTGCTTAGTTGTGTCTGACTCTTTGCGACCCCATGGACTGTAACCCATCAGGCTCCTCTGTCCATGGAATTTTCCAGGCAAGAATACTGGAGTGGGTTGCCATGCCCTCCTCCAGGGGATCTTCC
>NW_011449336.1:0-580 GCF_000754665.1 Bison bison bison | reverse complement strand
CTAGAGATGATTTAAACTCTATGGAAGGATTGAGTAGTTTATATGCAAATGCTATTGAACCATAATCAGTATCAAAGCTGCAAAGAACAAAGAGCTTTACTTCTTGTTTAGTTCCTAAGTCATGTCTGACTCTTCATGACTCCATGGACTGCAGCATGCTAGACTCCTCAGCCCATGAGATCCCTCAGGCAAGAATATTGGAGTGCATTGCCATTTTCTGCTCCAAGAGAAGACTTGGGGTGTAAGAAATGTCAATTCAGGAGACACATATTCAGATAAAACAAAGACTGACCTGGGGAAGAGAAAGGCAAAAGTCACGAGGTTATTAAAGTTGTCCTGCAAGAATTATGATTGGTTCTGATACAAAAAGGATGTATTTGTCCTTAAGGGCTAGGCTGTCACAAGTTATTTAGGATAAGGATCCCATAAGTATCTGAAATTTCTGGAACATTATGCAGATGTTCTGGATGCTTGCGTTAAGACAGAAAGTGGTCAAAAGTTCAGATTCCACCTGGGCTGAGATGTAAAACCATCTCCTCAGTGGCCTCCTGGCCCCATTTTAGACAGCTCTCTTACCAAT
>NW_011449335.1:0-580 GCF_000754665.1 Bison bison bison | reverse complement strand
GTCTTTTATTTTCCTATGATGGTCAAGCTGAAGAGATCATTGTAAGCCACAAACAAGAAACAAATGAGATCTAAAGAGCAGGAGAGATGCTGGCGGACCATGTGAGGAAATGTAAGACTGAATGAGGGAGAAGTTTCATTAATTTGTTTATAACAAAATTGGTTTGGCTAGAGTTGAAATGGATGCCTCAAATTGCATTAAAGCTACTAAGTTAACATAGGCTCTTCTCAAATATACAGCATATCCAGAAAATAAAAGACATTTGTTAAAAACAAAAAAATTATTCAACATCTGTTATGTCCCGTATTTGGAATATGTGTATATGGATGAGCAAAAAAGGAGCCCTTAAAAAGTTTACACTTTCACCAAGAAGTTGTGCATACAACAAAAAATAATTATATAAAGGCAAGGCACAGTGAAAGCACACAGTAGGGATGATTAAACATATTCTGGGAGTTTAATCAGTGAGGATTTACCTAGGGAAGTGATCTTTGGAATGAAATCTAACACCATTCTCATCCTCCAAATAGGTTCCCACAGCTACTTGACAGTAATTTATATTATATATTTACTATATAGT
>NW_011449334.1:0-580 GCF_000754665.1 Bison bison bison | reverse complement strand
GGTGACGACAATGATGGTGATGATGATGGTGACAATGGTGATGGTGATGATGATGACGGTGACGATGGTGATGACAACGATGATGGTGACGATGATGGTGACAATTGTGATGGTGATGATGATGACGGTGACAATGGTGACGACAATGATGGTGATGATGATGGTGACAATGGTGATGGTGATGATGATGACGGTGACGATGGTGATGACAACGATGATGGTGACGATGATGGTGACAATTGTGATGGTGATGATGATGACGGTGACAATGGTGACGACAATGATGGTGATGATGATGGTGACAATGGTGATGGTGATGATGATGACGGTGACGATGGTGATGACAACGATGATGGTGACGATGATGGTGACAATTGTGATGGTGATGATGATGACGGTGACAATGGTGACGACAATGATGGTGATGATGATGGTGACAATGGTGATGGTGATGATGATGACGGTGACGATGGTGATGACAACGATGATGGTGACGATGATGGTGACAATGGTGATGGTGATGATGATGACGGTGACAATGGTGACGACAATGATGGTGACGATGATGGTGACAATGGTG
>NW_011449333.1:0-580 GCF_000754665.1 Bison bison bison | reverse complement strand
GACATGAGTTTGTATAAGCTCTGGGTGTTGGTGATGGACAGGGAACCCTGGAGTGCTACAGTCCATGGGGTCGTAAAGAGTCTGACACATCTGAACAACTGAACTGAAGTGAATTTTCCGCTGATGGGTGGCCTGTGTTCCCTCCCTGTATTTTATCCTGAGGCCAAACTATAGTGGGATAATAGCTGTAATAGGGACCGGCCCAACTATAGTGGGATAATAGCTGTAATAGGGACCGGCCCAACTATAGTGGGATAATAGCTGTAATAGGGACCGGCCCAACTATAGTGGGATAATAGCTGTAATAGGGACCGGCCCAACTATAGTGGGATAATAGCTGTAATAGGGACCGGCCCAACTATAGTGGGATAATAGCTGTAATAGGGACCGGCCCAACTATAGTGGGATAATAGCTGTAATAGGGACCGGCCCAACTATAGTGGGATAATAGCTGTAATAGGGACCGGCCCAACTATAGTGGGATAATAGCTGTAATAGGGACCGGCCCAACTATAGTGGGATAATAGCTGTAATAGGGACCGGCCCAACTATAGTGGGATAATAGCTGTAATAGGGACCG
>NW_011449332.1:0-580 GCF_000754665.1 Bison bison bison | reverse complement strand
GCCATTCCCTTCTCCAGGGGATCATCCCGACCCAGGGGTCGAACCCGGTCTCCTGCATTGCAGGCAGATTCTTCCTACCATCTGAGCCACCAGGGAAGCCCGTCTTAGACCCATGTGATTCTAATGAATGTCTGTTGTGTCCTCGGGCTATGCCACACTTTCAGAAGTTGTGCCCTGCCCCCTTCCCTTCTGTTTCGGAAACACCTGTGGAGCTTGGAAGTACAGCGAGCCTCGGGCCCCTCCTGAGACAGTCCGGTCCAATTGATCTCGGGAGACCTAGGCCCGCAGTGGCTTGGAGCGGCGCTTGGGTTCCCAGCCGGAGGTTGGGGCTGGGGCGCGGCGGTGAAAGCCCCGGGTCCTAGCCGCTAGACCCGTGGTCAGTGACGAGGACCCTGGCCCTTCGGCTCTGCACAAAGGAATTCCCAGGGAGACGGAAAGTAGTGGAACAAGTGGGGCATTTATTAAGAGGAAAAGAGTACGCTATGTGTGGATAGGCACACGGGCAGACGCAGAGGGAGAGTCCCCGAGTCGCGCCCTTGTAGTGGCTTTGATTTCTTTTTTAGGTTATTTTTTTAGTCTT
>NW_011449331.1:0-580 GCF_000754665.1 Bison bison bison | reverse complement strand
TCTTATATTTAAGTCTTTAATCCATTTCAAGTTAATGTTTGTAAGTGGTATAAGATATGGGTACAGTTTAATTCTTTGGCATGTCAATGTCCAGTTTTCCCAACATTTATTGAAGAACTACTCAGATTTTTTTTTTTTTCTGATAACCTGTGTTCAATGTGGAAAGTTAAGAAAGTACAGGAAAGTATTCCAAAGAAGGGTGGAAAAACACCTTATAATTCCATTGCTTAAAGGCAAATACTATTGATTTAGTTGAGATGGTACCATGTATGCAATTTAGTATACAGTTTATGGAATATGGCATACTTCTTTTTTAAAGGTTAACATAACATACATCATTTCTTTATTTCAATAACAACTTCTAAAATACAATTTTAATGAGTCAGAATGTTGTCTTATGGATATAACATACATTTCTAAAAGTTTTCCACCATCATTTAATATTCTGTCTCTCTCAAAACTCTTATCATAAAAAATAATTTCCGGAGCAACTTCTTTCATAAATCTTGGCCTGGCAGTTCTGATTCTGTCTTCAGGCTTGATTCCCAGAAGTGGAGTTATTGTTTCAAAAGGAATGAAC
>NW_011449330.1:0-581 GCF_000754665.1 Bison bison bison | reverse complement strand
TTCAAACTCACAGGCTCATTAGAATGGAAAATGAGTCTAAAAAAAAATCAAATGTGCATTGCTATCCTCTTTTACTAGGCTGTGTTTGTCAGCTGGCATTGACACTTGTGAGGTCTAGAATATAGCAGATGAAATGTTGTGACCAAGACCCCCTATTTCCTGGCATCAGGGGACTGATGATTGGGACAGAGCATCTCAGGAGAGAAAGCTGCCTGCCACATGCATCCATCCACTCGGTCATTCATTAAGTCAATCAGCTGGTCATACAACCAACTCGGACCATCTTTTGTGCTAGATTCTGAGGACAGAAGGTCAGAGATAACAGTGATAATAGTAATGGCAGTGGTAACAATAGTAGCAGCTAACATTTATTGGAGGCTTATTTTGTACCAGGCATTGTGCTAAGAGATTTCATGTGCATTAATATAATCCCCACTTAATGCATTGAATGGCTTGTAATTTGTCCAGAGTCACACATAATGGTAGAAATGAATAAATAAATAAATAAATAAATAAATGGTAGAAATGAATAAGAACCTTATTTATTCTTGAGGAATTCATAATGAGTAGACTGACATGTA
>NW_011449329.1:0-581 GCF_000754665.1 Bison bison bison | reverse complement strand
GCATTGGAGAAGGAAATGGCAACCCACTCCAGTGTTCTTGCCTGGAGAATCCCGGGGACGGGGGCGCCTGGTGGGCTGCCATCTATGGGGTCACGCAGAGTCAGACACGACTGAAGCGACTTAGCAGCAGCAGCATAAGCTACCAAATGGTTTCATAACCTACTGGTCAGTAGTGCTTTACAAACCTAGAGCCAGCTCGTGCTCTGGCAGGGGCACCTTTTATCCTGCCTTTTTGTCCTCATTCTGTGGTAATGTGCATATCTGTTTTGTCTCTAAACTCCCACTGCCCCAAAACTTGCCTGAACTTTATGTGCAAAACTCTGTTCTTCGTTTAGAGCTTTGCTTCTGTTTGTTTTCTCACACTCCATCCACTCCTCAACTTTCTTTCTGTTCGAACTTTGGCATTCCTCTCCTGACCAGTAGACAAGAATCTTCTTTTTACCATTTCAAATAAGATAGATATCTATGTG
Source organism: Bison bison bison (assembly GCF_000754665.1). Lineage (NCBI taxonomy): Eukaryota > Metazoa > Chordata > Mammalia > Artiodactyla > Bovidae > Bison > Bison bison. Next base: position 111 of record NW_011449329.1, on the reverse strand, counting down.
CTGTTTGATCTTGCATAGTAAATACAACTTTTAAAAGTAACACATATATTTTCATTAATTTCATGTTTGTTTAGATCCCCATATTCAATTTCCCAGAAACATAATGATTCT
>NW_011449328.1:0-581 GCF_000754665.1 Bison bison bison | reverse complement strand
TGTGTGTGTGTGTGTGTTCGCGCGCGCTCCCCCTCCCATTTATATATTAAAAAAAGAAAGAAAAAGAAACAGGAACTTCTACTGTCACTTTCTCAAGGTTTTCAGTTTCCAGCAGCAAAGGGGAATCCTGTGACATCTAGTTGCAGAGATACTTGGATAAGCCTGAGTCATACACATGCCTTTTCCTATTTTAATACCGTTTCATACATTTTTTAACAGATTGAACTCCAAAGGCACTTTAGTGGTTAGATCAAAATCCCCTGCCGGGAAAATGAGTGGAACTGGAAGCTTATATTCATAGCCTTTTGTTTTGTTTTTCATCTTTGTTTTTAAAAGAAGGTTACTGAAGCCATGTTGTGATAAATCTCACAGAGCCTTTCAGCAGCAGCAAAAACAAAACGTAGCCTTAAATTATGTAAAAAATGTGCAGGTCTGTTTAGAAAAGGTTAAACTGATTTAGAGGTCAGTGGCAAGATGCTTGTTGAGAAAACAAAAACACGATTGCAGATATTTTTCTTCCATAATATATCTCTTGTCTACATCCTTAGCCACTGAGACAAATCAATTAAGTTATTACCCCC
>NW_011449327.1:0-581 GCF_000754665.1 Bison bison bison | reverse complement strand
GCAGGCTGGTGTGCACAGGCCGGTCAAGGACCAAGTCTGCACGCACACCTCTGCCCGGAGCACGGCCCTCCTGGGAGCCACAGGAGCACCGAGGGGGAGGCGGACATGGCCTGTGCAACCGGCGAGCCTCACAGGAGCCAGGGGCTGGGGCACATGCAGCCCGCCCAGCGTCCTCCCGCTCCCAGGCCCTCTCTCCTCTAGCAAAAACCACTCTACACTGCGCCAGTGGCCTGTGCTTCCCCCACAAAGAGCTAGGAGCCAATGCCGCTGCCCCTGTGCCAAGCACTGTGGGCTCAGATTGACCCCTGGCCAAAGGGAGGTACCCAGCGAGCTAGCGCCCAGGGGAACAGGCATGAGGGCTGGTACCCAGCAGTTGGCATGTCCCGTGAGTGCCCTGGCCCCTGTGGCCCTGCCCCCTCGACCTCCAACACAGCCTGCCCGGAGCCACGCAGCTCCGAGGCCTCTGGTCAGGCTGAACTGAGGCAGGATCATGGTCACGGTCCCAGAGCCGAGGCCAGGGCACAGCCAACATCCTGACCATCTGCAGAGAGAGGAGGGCGGGTCGCTGCTGCCCATCATAG
>NW_011449326.1:0-581 GCF_000754665.1 Bison bison bison | reverse complement strand
CTGGCTCCGGCTGTCTCATGGTTCCTGTTGCATAGCATATCTTTTTCCATCCTTTTCCTTTCAGCCAGTCTGTATCCCTGAATCTACAGTGTATCTCTTATAGAGAGCATATAATTGGATCTTGCTATTTCATGAAGACAACCTTTGCCCTTTGAATGGGGGTGTTTAGACCACTCACATTTAATGTAATTACTGATATACTTGAGTTTACATTTTCCATTTTGTGATTTGTTTTCTATATATCTCCTCTATTTTTGTTCCTCTCCTCCTCATTTATAATCTTCTTGGTATTAGATATTTTCTAGTATACTACTTTAATTTTTATCGATTTTTTTTGCTATATTTCTGTGCCATTTTCTTAGTGTTTGCTCTAAGGATTGCAGTATGCACTTTATCTTAATCTACTTCAGATTAATATTTAATTCTAGTAAAATATAAAAACTTTGCTCCAAGGTAGTTCCATTTCCTCTCTCCTCCTTTGCTTTATCTTTGTTATGTATTACATCTATGTATTATAAACCCCAAAGACACTCTTGCCTTATACACACTGAAGTCTTTAAAAGATGCTAAGAGAAGAAATG
>NW_011449325.1:0-581 GCF_000754665.1 Bison bison bison | reverse complement strand
GGCAAGAATACTGGAGTAGGTATCCATTCTCTTCTCAAGAGGATCTCCCCAACCCAGGGATTGAACCCAGGTCTCCCCCATTACAGATAATTCTTTACTGTCTGAGCCACCAGGGGAGCCTCCAAGGAACTGTTCAAATGATCAGAGTCAATTCTGATCTACTCTTGGGGAATCCCTGCCAAATTCTACAAAAGGAAACTATCTCTAAAAATAGATTGATTTTAAAAACCCTGCCGTGGAATTTACACACTGGCTCATCTCGTTCGCCTAACAGGTAAACTAATTAAAAGATAGACAAGTTTATCCCAGGAAAGCCAGGAGCAAAATCTTGTCCTGTAAAGATAAGAAGTGGCAGTAAGGTGCTTCACAGATGTTGACTGTAAAGGGATATTATAATATGTTGGTTTAGGACAGAAATCCTGGGAGAGTAAATTAGAAAGAGAATTGTGATGTCGACCTTTTCAAGAGGTGATAACATGCTGCCCAGGCAGAACCTGAGGGAAAACAATGAGATTCATATGTGAGAAGAAAACAAAGGAAAACACGTGAGATAATTTCAGACTATCCTGGAAAAAAGAATT
>NW_011449324.1:0-581 GCF_000754665.1 Bison bison bison | reverse complement strand
TCTTTGGTTCATGGTGGAGGCCATGAATATGGTATAATAAAATTCTCAAGCTTTTTTTTTTTTTTTTTAGAATTTAAGGCAGTAATTCTCATTAGTCATGGTTCAAAATGACTTTTGGGACCCCAGGTTTTGAGATACTAAATTTGTAGTTCTATAGTAAGGTATGAGCTTGCCTTTATATTTCTTAACACTGTCTTTTGAAGGAGAAATTTTTAATTTTAACAAAATATAATTTACCAATTTTAATAGCTTATAATTTTTGAGTCATTTAGGTATCAGCTTGATCTAAGATGACTAAAATTTTCTTCTAGAAGTTTTATAATTTTCACTTTTAAATTTGGGTCTATGATTCATTTTGGATCAATATTTATATGGAGAGGTAAAGGTCCAGAGTTGTGGTCTTTTTTTAACTAGTGAATATTGTCCTAGCACTTTGGAAATCAATTTTCTACATTGAGTTGCCTTGTCACTCTTATCAAATATCAACAAACTACAATATATTGGTCTACTTCTTGACTTTTGTTCCATTTATATATATATATATATATATATACACTTTCATGCATTGGAGAAGGAAATGG
>NW_011449323.1:0-581 GCF_000754665.1 Bison bison bison | reverse complement strand
CTCTCAAGAGTCTTCTCCAACACCACAGTTCGAAAGCATCAATTCTTCGGCACTCAACGTTCTTTATGGTCTATTTCTTTCTTGTTAGGAATGCCATCCCACTATTAAATCTCATTTGGGCATTTCATCACTTGTTTTTTCATATACTGGGAACCTCAAAATATGGAAATTATCTGGACTGTCCTGACCTTTCAGAGGCCCCACTGTGGGCCTCTGGTCACCCTTTGGTTGCCTAGCATTTGAAATCCTTCCTGTGTTGAAGAAACTGCCCACATGTGAACTTTGAATTTTGGTGAGAAGCAGAGCCCTGCTTCCGCTGGAGAAGCTGATAGTTGTAGGTCCTGGTGTGAGCCTACATCAGGGCCTACATCAGCCTATTTTCTGAGCAGCCCTCTTAGGTTTGGCCCATCAAGTGCACCTGCCCCAATTCTGAATGTGAGGCTGCAGTGTGGTACAGAGGAGGGAAGTCATGGTGAGAAGGAATGTGGCTCTGGGGCCCAAGGTTCAATGTAGTGTGTGTGTGTGTGTGTGTGTGTGTGTGTGTGTGTTGAGGGAAGGGCTACTGGATCCTCACTGGGTTG
>NW_011449322.1:0-581 GCF_000754665.1 Bison bison bison | reverse complement strand
GCACAGCAAGTCAGGTAGCACTTTAGATAAGAAAGGTAGTGGGCCCTGGAATTCTTGAGCCCCTGGAGGTCTGGTCAACCACACCTGGGAGTTTAATGAAATCCTATGACTCACAACATAAAACAAACAGCATTGTAAAAATGTTAAAGTAAAACCAGACCTTCAGTTTTGTGTTCAAACTGATGGTGATACAGTTTGTGGCCTGGAATTATAACAGGGAGCCCCCAGAATTGCAATTTGCAAACTCACTCATAGAATAGATACACTGCATGGGACTCTTTCCCAATTGGAACTCCAGATTGCTGTTATTCAGGACTTCCCAGCACTGTTTTTAAGTGTGGATATTGGTTGGCCTAATTTAATGAGGTATATGTGGTTACTTATTTCTGTTGTTTCTATTTCTCTCTTCTTTTAATGACTGTATATTGAAATTAAGTCAATTAATCCTCTGTTAAGGGCCTTCCTGTAGCTCATATGGTAAGGAATTTGCCTGCAATGCAGAAGACCCATGTTCGATCACTGGGTCAGGAAGATCCTCTGGAGAAGGGAATGGCAACCCACTCCAGTATTCTTGCCTGGAG
>NW_011449321.1:0-581 GCF_000754665.1 Bison bison bison | reverse complement strand
AGGAGATCCAACCAGTCCATCCTAAAGGAAACCAATCCTGAATATTCATTGGAAGGACTGATGCTGAAGGTGAAGCTCCAATAATTTGGCCACAAGATATGAAGACCCAACTCACTGGAAAAGGCCCTGATTCTGGGAAACATTGAGAGCAGGAGGAGAAGGGTGCGACAGGGGATAAGATGGTTGGATGGATCATTGACTCAATGACATGAGTTTGAGCAAACTCCAGGAGACAGTGAAGGACAGGAAGTCTGGGGTGCTGCAGTCTTTGGGGTTGCAAAATCTTGGATACAACTGAGTGACTGAAGAACAAGAAGAACAGCACACTCTCTTTGGGATAATCACAAAAATCTCATAGTTTCAAGTGCAACTTATATGCAATATTCATTGAAAGATGTGTAATTTATTTTCAGATGTTTTCTTAAACAGCTTTTTTATGTATATTATCTCCTAATTTCCCCATCCCCAAATAAGCACTTAGAATGGTTTATATTGTTCACATATATTATCCAGTAATTTAAATATTCATTTAACAAATGGTTAAAGTAACCGCTGTGTTTTTTTTTTTTTTTTTTTTTTTT
>NW_011449320.1:0-581 GCF_000754665.1 Bison bison bison | reverse complement strand
TCCCTTTGTTCATAAGGAATCCACCATCCTCTTGGTTGCCACAGGGATCTGTTCTCACATGCAAATCTGATGAGAGGAGTTGGTGAGTTTCAGCTAGTGAATGAACTGTGATAGTCCATTGCTGATGTCTGGAGCACTTGTATGCAAAAGAGTCCTGAGTCTGTGAGCTGAGTGTCACTGATTTGAGACATCTACATGAATGTGGAAGGGAGAAGTGGTGTCACAAATACAGGTATTAATATTTACTGTGATTGCGTATAGTGTAGCCTTAACTTCCCTGTCATATTGTTCCTGCCGACCTCTCCAGGCTCCTTCTGATCCAAATTTACCAAAGACTCCTTCAAGGTCAGTTCAACCCTAACCTTCCCTGTCACTCTTTTTCTAATTCAGTCAGGCTTCCACCTCTGTATTCCAAAAGCACCAAATATATATATCAACAATCCCATGTTGATGAAATGATCTGTTTTGCCTCTGGCTCACCAACCACATTGTACAGTTTTTAAGAGAAGCTATGCCAAAGAATTGATGCTTTTGAACTGTGGTGTTGGAGAAGACTCTTGAGCATCCCTTGGACTGCAAGG
>NW_011449319.1:0-581 GCF_000754665.1 Bison bison bison | reverse complement strand
TGACCTGGTGCTGAGCTCTCTGCCCTCTCCAGCCATTTTCCCGCCCAGCCTGGCCTGGGCCTGAGCTTGGCCTCCGATTCTTCCAGTCTCCCCAGCCTGGGTTCTGAGAGGCCGCAGGAGCCCTGAGCCCCGAGCAGGAAGTCAGCTCTGGGTCTCATCCAGGGCTGGTAGCTCCGCCCTTGGAGGGGCAAAGAGAAGTGAAAGTACTTGCCAGTGAGCTGTGCTTGGCAGACACCGGCTCCCTTCCTCCACCCGCAGCTCCCTGGTGCTTCCAGCCATCAAGACATGTGGTCCCAGGGATGCAAGACAAGGAGTGACATGCGGGGCCCGGAGGGCAGAGGGAGAGGCAGGGTCAGCCCCCAGGGGTCCACCTGTTTGTGCAAAGACAGCAATGATATCTGTGCGACACCAACTGTCTGCAGGCTTCTGCCTTCTCAGGGCGGCTCAGAGTTTAGTATGGGGTCAAGGGCAAACTCAGGTGTGCCCCTTCCCCTTTGCTGAGATGGTTGTCAGGGGAAGAGGGAAAGACAGAGACTTCAGATCCTCTCTCCAGCCTGTGGGAGAGCCTGGACCAACCGAGT
>NW_011449318.1:0-581 GCF_000754665.1 Bison bison bison | reverse complement strand
TCCAGTAGTTAGGACTCGATGCTTTCACTGCCAGGGACCCAGGTTCAATCCCTGGTCAAGGAACGAAGAACCCACAAGCCACGTGGTATGGCCAAAAAAAAAAAGTTTCTCACAGTAAAAGAGAAGTGTAGGGGAGAAAAACGTTTTCCTCAATCCTTAGTGCCTGGCTAGGTCTGAAAATTAAACTGACAGAGACAGATTAACAGAAGGAAAAGCATAAGTATTTATTTAATCTAAGTTTTATACGATGCTGGAGCCTTCATAAGGAAATGCGGATCCAAAGAAACAGTTAGACCCAGTATTTTTGTGCTGGGTTTAAAGAGGAGTGGGCAGTCATGGCACACACAGTAGGAGTGAATGGCAGTAAACTGGGGGAAACTCAGCAAGGCCTGTTTGTTCAGATTCTCTTTGTCTCAGCCTCTCTTTGTGTCCAGAGATAAGGATGCTCCTTTCCTCTGGGTACAAGGAGGGCACCTCTCACATGAGGGTTTTATGACTTGTTTCAGAGAAGGGCGAGGAAAGGGTCAGAGTGACGGTTCTGCTTCTGCTTTTTTCTCAAATTTCTTCAGCTTAAAATTTTC
>NW_011449317.1:0-581 GCF_000754665.1 Bison bison bison | reverse complement strand
GGTGTAGTCAATACAGCAGATGTAGTTGTTTTTCCAGAACTCTCTTGCTTTTTACATGATCCAAGGGATGCTGGCAATTTGATCTCTGGTTCCTCTGCTGTTTCTAAATCCAGCTTCAAGAGCTGGAAGCTCTGGGTTCATGTACAGTTAAAGCCTGGCTTGGAGAATTTTGAGCCAAAATGAGGGAAATTGTGTAGTAGTTTGAGCGTTCTTTGGCACTGCCTTTCTTTGTGATTGGAATGAAAACTGACCTTTTCCTGTCCTGAGGCCACTGCTGAGTTTTCCAAATTTGCTGGCTTATCAAGTGCAGAACGTTAGCACTATCATCGTTTAGGACTTCAAACAGCTCAGCTGGATTTCCATCACGTGCACTAGCTTTTTTGGTCGTCATGCCTTCCAAGGCCGACTTGACTTTGGACGCCAGGATGTCTGTTACTAGGTGAGTGATTATACCATCGTGGTGATCTCAGTCATTAAGATCTTTTTTTTGTATAGTTCTTCCATGTATTCCAGCCACCTTCTCTTAATATCTTTTGCTTCTTTTAGGTCCATCCCGTTTCTGTCCTTTATTCTTCCCATCT
>NW_011449316.1:0-581 GCF_000754665.1 Bison bison bison | reverse complement strand
TCTTCCCAACCCAGGGATCAAACCCAGGTCTCCCACATTGCAGGCAGATGCTTTAACCTCTGAGCCACCAGGGAAGCCCTAGATATTTGGGAGGAAATTTCATCTGTTACTATTTCACTATGTAACTCTATAAGAACTCTTTTTTACAAAAATAGTACCACAATACTACTATCCCATCTTCACAATTTAACAATAGTTCCTGAAATCACCAAAGATGCCGTCAGAGTTTACATTTCACCAATTATTTTATGCATTTCTTAGGAAGACTGAATCAGGATCCAAATGAATCCCATACACTGTGTTTGATTCATATGGATTTAGGTTGCTTTTTTTCCTTCAATTTATTTTAATTTATAAGTTTCCTATCCATCTCTTATTTTTCTCTTTACAATTTTCACTTAGTTGTTGTTAGAAGACTTGTGTCTTTTATCTGCAGAATTTCCCACAATCTGGATTGTGTCAGTCTTGAGGGCATCATTCTAATCCTGTTTCTTTGTCACTGTATTTCCTTAAATTGGTAGTCAGATTATAGGCTTTATCAGATCCATGTTCATTTCTCCTTCCCCTCCCTCTCCTCTTGC
>NW_011449315.1:0-581 GCF_000754665.1 Bison bison bison | reverse complement strand
TCCAGAGGTGAAGAATCCACCCTCCAATGCAGGAACGTGGGTTCGATCTCTGACTTAAGATCCCACATGCTGTGGGGCAGCTAAGCTCGAGTGCCACAACTAGTGAAGAGCCCCTGGCTGCAAGGGGGACCCAGTGCAGCTAAATTTATAAAAGAAGAACTAGAACACTGCAGGACCTTGGATGCCATGTCCCTCTAACTCGCAGCCCCTTTTGCTGACCACCACCTCTATTCTAACCATCGTGATAACCTCTCCCTTGCTTTTCTATAGTGTTACCTTTGTGTATATGTTTCCATGCACTATGGTGCTTCCTCATCTCCTATTTCTAATCTCTATATACGCTGAGTCGACAGCAATGTAAACTCATCACTGACTTGCTTCTTTTGCCCCTTTTTGGTAAAACCCATTCATGCCAAAACACTATTCACTTCTGTGGCTGTACAGTACTCCACTTATGAATCTATCCTACTTTCTTACAGAAACTCTGTCGGAAAAATACACACATTCTAATTAAAAAAAAAAAAAATAGTAACATCTCATTATCCCCAATAACTTAAGCACACAGACCTTGGTCTACGAGT
>NW_011449314.1:0-581 GCF_000754665.1 Bison bison bison | reverse complement strand
TGCACACTGAACAGTTGTCTTCTGAATTTTCTCTCATGTACTCTCTATGAACTCCTGCACCATTCACATTCATATTTATTTAACAAATATTTATTCATTACACAAATGTTTATTAACTGCCTCATATGAGAATGCCACTGTGTTAGGTCATAATTTTGTATATTCACTGTCTTCAAATAAGGGTGACAGATGGGTGGGCAAAAAAATTATATCAGCAGTGGATCAAGGATAGAATAGAAGCAATACCCAGAATAAAATTACTTACTGTCTATAGTTTGATGGTAAATAAAATTTTTCATGGATGTATGATCCATTGACCTAAAGGAAAATATCTGATGTCATTTTTAGGTGTATTGAGTAAATGAACTTTCTCATTATAAGTGTGTTCAATCATAGAGAAGGCTAATTTTAACCTGGATATAAAAACAGTTCAAAGTATGCAACCTGATTTGGGGGCAGGGAATAATTTACAATTAATTCAGTATCAGTTCAGTCGCTCAGTTGTATCCGACTTTTTGCAACCCCATGGACGGCAGCACGCCAGGCCTCTCTGACCATTGCCAACTACCGGAGTTTACTTA
>NW_011449313.1:0-581 GCF_000754665.1 Bison bison bison | reverse complement strand
TGGGTTTAACTCCTGGGTTGGAAAGATCCCCCGGAGGAGGGCATGGCAACCCATTCCAGTATTTTTGCCTGGAGAATCCTCATGGACAGAGGAGCCTGGCATGCTACAGTCCATTGTGTTGCAAACAGTAGGACATGACTGAGCGTCTAAGCACAGCAGTATCTATGTTGTTGGTTACCCACTTACACCTGTGAATAAAATATTTTATAAGGCATCTTCATAGAAGTCTGCTTCTCCTGGCTCTCTTTCCAGTGTTTCTATCCTTTGTGGCAGTTATTCCCATCTTGTTTTGTCAGTAAAGTGCTACCATCTGGCCCCTCTGCTACTTCATTTTCCTGTCTTCATTGACACTAAGGGCTTTTTTCTGTAATAATATTTCCTACTATTAGTCAGGAGAACAGCCACAACTGAACTTTTCAATGATACTGGTGCCGTTCTCACCAGCACATTTCTTATTTCTTTGGTAAACGGAATGCTCTTTAAGTCTTCCCATAGAATAGAACTGGTTTATAGGTTGTTAGGCCTGAAAGGTATATTCATTTTTGAATACTCTGTTCTCTGATTCTTTCTTCTTCCTCCAC
>NW_011449311.1:0-581 GCF_000754665.1 Bison bison bison | reverse complement strand
TATATATATATATACAAATGAAGGAAGGAAAAGAGAAAAAAAGAGCAATTCTGAGAGGACAAAATGTTCATATTCACAATAGATGTTACTACTACTTCGGTGAAACAGAGTTTTGATTAACCAGGAGCCCCATCTTCCCTGCCTCCAGTTTAGACTGAAATCTTGATCAGTTTCCCAGACCAATGTGGCTGATTCTGACGATGGGCTTAAGTAGGGAGCATTAAAGTGGAAATATTCCCCTGCCAAGCTCCTGGGGGGAGTTAAAGAAGCAGACATACTCAGAGATTTTGAGAGAAGGAAGGAACCTTGGGGAAGAGAGAATAGAGCAGTGATCAGTTTTGATAACATGACTTTTTTTTCCCCTCCCTTTTTTTGCTTCTCCCAGACCTCTCCCCTGAATCCTTATTGAAGCTGAAAGTATTCTTTTTTAATAACCAGTAGACAGTAAAATTAGCTCTTCAAGCTGTGTTATAAAATGAGAACATATGTTCTTTCAGTATGATGTGTTCGGCTTGTCCATTTTTAGACTCACTGGCTAATGCAGGGAAAGTTTTTCTGACAGAAGGCCATAAAAAAGCACC
>NW_011449310.1:0-581 GCF_000754665.1 Bison bison bison | reverse complement strand
TCCTCTCCAATAACTCACCTGTAAGTTACCTCCAGAAGCTACAACATCTTTTTTCTTTTTACTTTCAGGGTAATGAGGAAAAACAAAATTAATCACCTTAGTGAAAATACATTTGCACCTCTCCAGAAACTAGATGAATTGTAAGTTTGATTACACATATATTTTATAAATTTGATTACACATATATTTTGTAAATTTGATTACACATATATTTTGTAAATTTGATTACACATATAGCACTACTTCTGTATACCCTGAGCCACAGGTATTTCAGGAATTCTGAAAGCTTAACAAATATGTGTTAAAGGAATCTGTAAAATAAATATGTGAGGAAACTGAAGTAAAGGAAACAGCTGTGGAGGCGAATAAAGCCAGGGGAAATTAACAAATAAATTACATCCTACATCACTTTAATCCACTTCTAGAGACAGATAGCAAATTTATCTTTAAATTTTCTAGAAAGTGAGGATTCAGAGATCAGGAGATAAAAAGGCATCACTTTGCTGGTTCTGAAACCAAAGAACAATCTTGGATCTGTAAGATTAGATACTGCCATGGATAACAACATCCAAATCTGTAAT
>NW_011449309.1:0-581 GCF_000754665.1 Bison bison bison | reverse complement strand
CTCCATGCTTTTTCTTTCTGCCATGTGAGCTCCAAGCTCCAGCTCAGCAGCTGCAAGCTGTCAGCTGAACATGGCCTACTCCACTGATGCACTGCTGTAGGCCTGACCACATACTCATTTCTCTCCAACTGAGCCACCTTGACTTGCCCCATCCTCATTGGTGGAAGGATTCTTTATCATTAAATCAATCATGACAGTGATGTGCTAGCAATGTACTTATCAGATCCTTACCTTCTCCCTCACCAACAACTACCAACTTGGGAATTCCTTAAGGGCAGAAACTGTCACATGTGTTCTGCGAAGACCAGGGAAACTGACTTTTGTCATCATTTACTGAATAAATGTAGGAATCATCGAATGAGTTTCCAAATTATGAAACCAGAAATAGCTGGTCAATTACCATTGTAGTAATTGAGAATTAATTTATACATCATTGTTACCCATTGTTTTAAAAGATTGTTTCTGTCCTCATGTATAAGAATATTAACTTTTATGTCAGTGATCAAACTTCCTCATTTTAGTGGGTAATTCATCTGGTCCTACATCCTGACACTAAAAAGCCACCAGAAAGGAAAGCCTTT
>NW_011449308.1:0-581 GCF_000754665.1 Bison bison bison | reverse complement strand
TTATTACATGGGTTTGTAGTGAGAACACTTCTCTTGCTGTTTAGACTGCTTAGAAGTTTTTTCCTGAGGTCCTATCTGCATAATTTACACAGGGGCTGCAAATTCAGATTATTATACCCAAAGGCCTCAAGGTAAAATGTAATCAGACTTGAAAACAATTCCTAGCCAAATACAAGGGGAAACTTAGTAGTTTTTAGAAAAATCAGTTTGGGTTTAAATCAAGTATCACATGCGTGAATATATAAAGTGCTGCTTTCTCAAGAGCATTCACCCACTCCAGTTGTCAAGTAAGTACCTTTGTGAAAAACTAACTGAAAAGAGTTTAAGGTAAACTTTCTGTAACTCAGAAAGTCAGATTTGTGCAAGGACTATTAAGTTACTTGAAATACTTTCTAGCTGTCAATAGCTTTGGTGTTTTAAAGACTATCATTCTAAGAATTAGCCTAATTTAGATTAAATTATTTTACAAATAAATAAGGATTAGTAAACGGATTAGGATTTTTAAAAGTATACTAAGTGTTGCAAAAATTTGATTATATACTGAAATGTGTTGGTCAAAATATAACTATAAATGAATATCC
>NW_011449307.1:0-581 GCF_000754665.1 Bison bison bison | reverse complement strand
AGATTCTTTACCAGCTGGGCCACTAGGGAAGCCCAAGAATACTAGAATACATGAGAGAGTAGCCTTTCCCTTCTTCAGTGGATCTTTCCAACCAAGGAATTGAACTGGGGTTTCCTGCATTGCAGGCAGATTCTTTACCAACTGAGCAATCAGGGAAGCCCAGGAAAAACTTAAACAGACCACACGTGCTCTAAATAATGGAAATTCTGAGCACAGATTGTGAAAACAATTAGCTTATTATTTTTATAAATATAAAAATTGACCTTGTTTTTTTAGCAAAGAACCAGAAATTATTAAAGCTAACTTTGAAGATTTAGAAAATAACTAGAAACTCTAGAATTAAAAAAGTACTAGCTGGTTGGATTCAACAGTTTATTAACAGAGTTGAAGAGAAGATAGATAAACTGAAAGAAAGGTCAGAAGAAGCTATTCAGAAAATGTCATGGGGAGAAGTGTTAGTTGCTCAGTTGTGTCTGACTTTATGCGACCCCATGGACTGTAGCCCACCAGGCTCCTCGGTCCATGGGATTTTCCAGGCAAGAATACTGGAGTGGGTTGCTATTTCCTTCTCCAGGGGATCT
>NW_011449306.1:0-581 GCF_000754665.1 Bison bison bison | reverse complement strand
CCCTGCCCCTAAGCAGGTGTGGACCCTCAGCTCTACGTCACAATTACCATCTCCATCATCATTGTCCTCGTGGCCACCGGCATCATCTTCAAGTTCTGGTAAGCCAGCAGGAAGGGGATGCTGACATCCCCATGAATGTTTGGCTGGAAGGAGTCTGGGTGGCAGTTTTGCTGGGGGTGGAATAGGAAGTGGTGGATTAAGGCAAGACCTTGGGGAAAGATAGGAAGGATCTGGGCAGGGGAAGCTGTGAGAAATGAGCTCAGGTTCCTGCTGGGGAAATACAAGGAGAATGGGAGAGGTAGGAAGATCATTGTGAGCACAAGCTGGGGGGCTAGGGTGGCCATCCCTTGTCATTCTGCAGGGCCCTTCTTAAGGCCACCTTAAAGGGAAGAGGGAGAAAATCCCAGCTTTTTGCATGCACTTAATAGCAGGTCACTCAGTCCTTCACACTTTACTGCAAGACTCATTAGACTCAGGTGTTCAGGTCATTAGCTGACTTTGAACTAGAACTAAACCTGCCAGGCACCTGCTGCGGAGAGAAATGGCTCTCTGGGTGTGTGTGTGTGGGGGGTAGGGGCAGT
>NW_011449305.1:0-581 GCF_000754665.1 Bison bison bison | reverse complement strand
TGCATTTGGTTTATAGATTCAAAGAAAATATTTAAGGGGTGGTCACACTAACGAGAGTTACTGCAGTCACCTGACAGAAAGGAGGACTTGTAGGGTGGGGTGAGGCCAAGATTGAGGAAATGCCAGAAAGTCTTAAAGCGCCTTGCCTTTTCTCTCTTCTCTTAACCGAGTATGACAATTAAGGCTCCCTCAGGCATGTGAATAAAAGAGTGAAATGTGATAAAAATGTGTTACAGAAGAGTATTTCACTATCAGAGTTCCTGTGTGTGTGTGTGTGTGTGTGTGTGTGTTCCTTTACTTTCCTTGAGAAATATTGGAGGAAACTCCTCCTTCTTCCTGAACCTCAGATGACCACTTGTAAAATGAAGATCATAAATTAATAGTAAATGCATTTGAGATCTTGGGGTTCGGGTTTTTATTTTTAAGTGTAGTTGATTTGCAATATTGTGTTCATTTCATATATAGAGATCTTGTCATTCTTTGAGTGGTTTGGAGGTGGAAAGATATTGAAAGAAATGCTTAGTGCTTCACCTAGGAGCTCATTAAAAGCCATCCCATGGACTTCCCTGGCAGTCCAGGGG
>NW_011449304.1:0-581 GCF_000754665.1 Bison bison bison | reverse complement strand
CCTGAGGACAGCCACGCACTAGTCTATGACATACACCCACACTCTCATTTCCCAGGAGCAGTTACCCAGATGTTTAATGCTCTCAAGCAGTGAATTGGCCTTTAAAAGGATGAGTTTAGAATAGCAAACATTTTACAGACTTAAAAAATCACATATGATTTCAAATAGATACCTACATGCTTCCAAGATTAGGGTAACTGTCCAGAAATAGAACTGAAGGAACAGTGAAAGGGGTAAAAGTATTAAAATCATAAAATATTCATACCACTGTTACCAAAGTAATAAAATGGGAATATAGAATGTTTATATTTTAGCCAAACATATAAATAGGAACACAAAAATAGCATATCATGAACCAAAATTAACAGGAGAAAATAGCAACAAACTGAAAATTCAAGTGCAAAAGTGACTTAAGTTTTGGTGACCATGGCTATAAAGGATGCAAGCACAGGTTAAGGTATTAGAACAAAATAAAAGCACCCAGTTTCTGGAATTGGTCAGATCTGCATTAGGTCAGCACAGAGTTTTCCAGTGCGTGATGCAGTCCTAGGAGATACTCCATTTAAAAAGTTCTAATATTT
>NW_011449303.1:0-581 GCF_000754665.1 Bison bison bison | reverse complement strand
TAGACCAGAGATATTTTCAGCATCAGTGTGTAGGGTCACTTTCTTCTGCTCTCCTGGCTACTTTCCTTAGAGTTCCTGAGCAGAACAAACCCCAAAACCATGATGCTGGTTAGGACAGTCCTGATGGCTCAGTACCGAAAACAACTTGCACAGCAGCATTCAAACTTTTGGGTAGAAAACACAGAAACAAACTCTGGTACTGTGGTGCTCACATGAGAATAACATGGAGAGTTTGGTTAGAATACTCAAGCTCAAACTCACCCCTGGGATGCTTCGAAATGCCCTCCTCCTCACCCACTTGCACCCCATTAAGACCATTGCTCACAGCTATTGCCGACCTGTGATACCATGAATAGGATGTGGTCAGCATGGCACTAGGCACCCTGCCATCTGACATGTGCATAGCTCATAAGTCAGTGAGTCCACTCAGAACTTTACTCAACTGACACGGAAAAAGAAAGTCAAAATATGCAAGTCACATGACATTTACCCATGCTTATAATAATAAAATGAACTGATTAAATTAAGCATGATATCAAAGCACTGCTGCTGCTGCTGCTGCTAAGTCACTTCAGTTGTGT
>NW_011449302.1:0-581 GCF_000754665.1 Bison bison bison | reverse complement strand
TTGAAACTCCAGTGGAGATGAAGTTAACAAAGTAAATGTAGAAAATGGGGTTCTGTGGAAACAGAAGGGCAATTCAATTTTTGACGACCTCTGAACTCACTGAAATTGTGCATGTAATATTAAGACTGAAATCGTGGTGGCTCTCTACAACCCTGTAAAAATATTGGCATGGTCAGAAGTTAGTTATAATGAAAACGGATAAAACAACCTTGTAGCAATCTGATACTACCTTGGAGAATGTGGATATGTCAAACAGACCCTGTGATTGAAACACAGCCATCATATAGAGTGGGACTGAAATGTTCTGAAATAGCTCTACCCTCTCCTGCTCCCCACAATATAATGGGAAATTCAGACTACTTGGATGTAATTCTTTGAATATACAAAAACATTCATTAATAGATATTTGGTTGTGTCACCATGATTTATTTAGATTAGAAACTTTAAAAATCTCCATATGGATAATTCTCCATAAATATGAATGAAAAACCCTTTTCTCTTTCCACATACCAGCTTTAAATTTTATGGGCTTGAAATTAAAAATAGCAAACTCTATATCTTATTAAAGTACTTATAACTGA
>NW_011449301.1:0-581 GCF_000754665.1 Bison bison bison | reverse complement strand
TACAAATTTTGCTATGTAGGTTTTGTGTGTGTGTTGACTGAAAATATTTTTAATTTCTAATTTGATTTCTTCATTGAACTATATGGTATTTAAAACAGTATTCCTTAATTTTCAAACATACAAATATCTTCCTAGTTTTTAAAATTATGAATTTATAGCAGCACTGGTTGTATAAATTAGGATTGGACTCTAGATTGACTCATTGAAGAGGAAATTCACTAACAAAAGAGAAATGATCTTTAGAGGAGTCACTGGACTGCCTGCACTCCAGTTGGAAGCCTATCTTTATAAATTTGTGCCTTTGTAAAGGGATGTTATGTAACCACTCTGTGCTCCACCTCACTGTCATTTACCTTATACAGATGAGGTTCAATATCCAGGCGTTGGTGAAGAGGGAGCAGTGTTCAACTTCTCCCATGTGAAACACCCAAGCTCTTCATTACACACAAAACATATTCCTTACAAATTTTTATTGGAAGTTAGGCTTCCCAGGTGGCACTAGTGGTAAAGAACCTGCCTGCCAATGCAGGAGACATAAGAGATGTGGATTTGATCCCTGGGCTGGGAAGATCCCCTGGAGG
>NW_011449300.1:0-581 GCF_000754665.1 Bison bison bison | reverse complement strand
AGGCAGATTCTTTACCATCTGAGGCACCAGGAAAGCCCCTTATGTTAAGCCTCTAGATGGTAATTTGTTAGCAATAGGAAGCTAATACACTAAGGTTGAGTGTAGGAAAGTAAAAAGATTCCAAACTAAGCACTTTCTTAGAGAAGACAGTATCTCCTGAGATGCAGGTAGAGGTTGGGGACTGGGAGGTAAGAGAACAGAAGAGCATGTATAAAAACTTTTTATTAAAAACTGGTAAATTTAGCCAAAAAGAAATGTAATAGAGTTTTTTCATATAATCAAAGAGAAAACAACCTTATCATTTCTGTGGGTTTTCTTAACCAATATTCAAAGGCTTAGATGCATAATAGAGAGGCATTTGTCATAACTAATGTAGAATCATTTTTCAGTGTGGTGAAACAAAATTTAAGATGCACAAATGATTTGAGAGCATTGGCTGAAGAATAAGTTTTATGATAAGCAATGAATTAAGTCTAGACAAGAAGTGTTGAAGCCAGAAAGGGGTTGATGAATAGTGCTTCAAAAAGTGAAGTCAAATGGTTTAGACCTGAATAGGTTGATGGTTTGGGGGGGGGGTGTGT
>NW_011449299.1:0-581 GCF_000754665.1 Bison bison bison | reverse complement strand
TTCAGAGGGACCTCAGAAAGATGTGGAGCTGGAGCTGACATCTGCGGGAGATGATCAGCGGTCTCCACAGGGAGCAGGGGTCTCCACAGGGAGCAGGGGTCTCCACCGGGACTAGGGGTCTCCATGGTGACCAGGTGCTAGAAACGTCTATGTGTTTTCAAGGCCCTGTTCATGCATCATTTGAGAGCTGGCTTTGCTCTGGGCTGGGGTAAATGTTGCCACTCAGTTTTAGGTTCATCTCAGCTGCAAAGAGCATAGCTGGGAAAGCTGAGAAAGACTTCCTTCCATACCACCCATCCCTGCCGCCAGCACCAGCTCCAGCACACAGCATTTGTATGAATGACTCACAGTCCGGGAGGCTCCCTATCCGCAGCTGCTTCTGCACGAGGGTGATTAATAGGCAAGTTCCAGCACCAACACCTCCCCACTGCCTCCACCCTAATTCTCAAAGCTCCTCCTAGAATGTCCCCTTTGCACACCAGCTCCATCCTTCTTCCTTCTTGATGGTTCTGCTGCTGCTGCTGCTGCTAAGTCGCTTCAATCGTGTCCGACTCTGTGCGACCCCATAGACGGCAGCCCAC
>NW_011449298.1:0-581 GCF_000754665.1 Bison bison bison | reverse complement strand
ATGGGTTTTGATAAATGTATAATGATGTGTGTCACCACTGTGGTATACAGAGTATCCTGTATCCTTTTCACTTATCATTTTCCAAGAACTTCCTCACTTCCTAATGCAAGGCATCCTAGCTTTCTCTTCTATTTCCCCTGGAATCAGCCATTTCTCTAAGAAGTTCTGGTTCCATTTAGTGAGAAATGGTATTTAGAACCCAAAATTTGGGCTCTCGAAATGCTCATTGCTACTAGGGTTTCTTTGCTTCTAGATCATCAGTGGACAACTTTCAGAACATTAACTACTTTTACCCAGGTGTAAAAATAAAAAAGATTTCTGTATCTACCTCAAATCACTGATATAAACATGCTCTCTCTCAAACAAAAAGACCCTGGTGTGTTTTAATTCCATGACATGAATACTCATATATGATTAATTTGAAGCTACCAATGGATTGATAACTTCACAAAATTTGTGATAACTTGTGATAACCTCACAAAATTATTAATTTTATAAAGTTGGTTCTTGAAAGCAGGGATAAACTGATTCCAGCCCATTCTCAATATGTCTATTCCTGTGTGTACACTACTTCTATCTAT
>NW_011449297.1:0-581 GCF_000754665.1 Bison bison bison | reverse complement strand
CTGCTAAAAACCCGGACCGGGGGCAACCAAATCCCTGATCGTAAACAGCCCCTGCCGTACCTATATAAAATGCACTTAAGATACTTCAAAAGCAAACTTCTATTCAGATAACTTAAAATATGACAATGCAGTGACTTTTAATCAGACTAGAATCAGAACAGGGAAAATGCATGTATAGTTCATTTTAAAATGCAAACCTGTGCAGTCCCCGACCTAAGAACCTAAGAGAATCCCAAAATCCCTTTGCTGTGTAGATTTTTTGGTTCTGCAAACACATTTTCTCCTCAGAAGCAACATCACAATGCTAGCTAACAGGTTAGTCCCAAGAGATTGTTTAGCCCATTGAACTTTATCTAGTTGAATTTATAATATTAATAGTAACCATAAGCCTTTCTGGACCTGTGATGGGGAGGAATAGATGGAAAGGGGCTTGAGCGCTTGGCACCAGCAGTTTCTGGTTGTACTGAGGAGGGGTGATGGGAGTGGAGGAGACTGGTAGAAACAGCTCGCTTGTGGAGAAGTGGGGAATGCATCTGAGACTAGGGCTGCAGTGGTTATTTAGTCTGAAGTCTGCAGTGGTT
>NW_011449296.1:0-581 GCF_000754665.1 Bison bison bison | reverse complement strand
TTCAATTTGAGGAAGTAATACTCAATCACCTAAAATAGGTATGAACAATGCAAGACAGCATACATTCAGGTGCAAGAAGCTGTGATAATTGCACTCTGATGATTTTTGCCTTTCTCTGCAGTCACCTAGTAATAGAGGCAAGGGTCAGATTCATTTCTCCATTGTCTTAGAGACCCAAGGAATATTCTCTGCTCTGCATTTTAAGCTTAAAGGCAAGCAGTTGGAATATGTAATATACATATATCCCTGCTCCTGTTACAATGTTGAAATGTTGCAGGCATTTTAAGCAGTTTTCCTCATTCACAAATGATCACTCAAGTAAGAGCTGACAGGAACTTTATGGGACTGAAGAAAGGAATCACCCTCAGTTAAGATAAATTATGATTTTATTCATGGAACTTTTATTTTCCAAATAGCAGAAGTTGATATTCCTTCTCTCTAGAAGCAGGATTGAAGGATAATTTTGATTCTTGTAGACTTATCAATATACAATGTATCTTAAATGACAGCAGTAATTATATCATCACGAGTACTGAAGTTGGAGACCTTTATTTATTAATTCCCTTAGACTCACAGTATGT
>NW_011449295.1:0-581 GCF_000754665.1 Bison bison bison | reverse complement strand
GGAAGATCCCCTGGAGAAGGGAAAGGCTACCCACTCCAGTATTCTGGCCTGGAGAATTCCAGGGACAGAGGACCCTGGCAAGCTACACTTCGTGAGGTCTCAAAGAGTCAAACACGACTGAGTGACTATCACTTTCACTTTTCACAAAGCCAGTAGATATGGAGATCCAGTGTTTGAAATCAGTTCTGTTTAACTTCTTAGTCCTAACAAGCTGTTTTTTTAAATTTATTTTTTGTTGTTTTATGGTCTCAATGTCATCTCTGATGTCTTTGATAATATCACTATTAGTTTCTTTAGAATTATCATTTTCTTTTACAGTCTCCATTTTTTCCACTTTTCTCTTTTCTGATTGTTTTTGTTTTTGCATTTTATATTGTAGCCAAGGTTCTCAACTCTGAATATAACCAAAGACACCTAGAGGGCTTTAAAAAAATACTGATGCTCAGGACCACAGATGAATAAAATCCAAACCTCTGCTATTGGGACATATTTCTTCAAAGCTTACTAGTTGATCTCTGTTCAGATCTGGGGAATCCTTCAGTTCAGTTCAGTTCAGTTCAGTTCAGTTGCTCAGTCGTGTC
>NW_011449294.1:0-581 GCF_000754665.1 Bison bison bison | reverse complement strand
TTTATTTTTTTTTTTTAGACTTGTAAAATGTTTATTTTTAAATGAGATTAATACCATTTTAATATAGGAGAGATGCCATCTTTATTTACAGGCTAATAAAAAAATACTAAAACTCAATGCAACTACATATGGTACATTTGTCAAAAATCCTATAGATTTGAGGCCAACCCTACATGGAAAACTGGGTAGCTGGGATAGCACATTACATAATAAGCACATCAGAAATATGCAACTTACACATGAATCAATATATTTTGTTTCTAAACATGAAAACAAAGTCTACAGTGGGGAGGAGGGGAGGGTAGAACCAGCACCAAAGAAACGCTGAGCTAACTTCTGACAACTGTTAAGTCAGCCAAAACCATTTGTTTATATTACCAAGGATCTCAAAATTTTCATGTCTTTTCAATCTGTTTTAAAGTCTCATAACCCAAATGCTGTTTGCCATCAAAGTCACAGACACTTAGAACTGTAGAAGTTAAATGTAAATATATACACACATACATACAACCCTCATACTCTTAATTTTTTTCTCAGCTTTCTGTTTGTGTGTGCATCTGTATACTTTTTTTTTTTTTTTT
>NW_011449293.1:0-581 GCF_000754665.1 Bison bison bison | reverse complement strand
CTCAGTCATGTCCAACTCTTTGTGACCCCATGGAGAGAAGAGCCTGGCGGGCTACAGTCCATGGGGTCACAAAGAGTTGGACATGACTGAGCACACAGGCATCCAAGCCTATATCCCGGAAAGAAGGAGGGAAGGAGAGGAGGAAAAGATGGAGGGAGGAAGAAGGAAGGAAAAGGAAGGAGGGAAGGAGGGAAAAAGGGGAGAAGAGACAAGAAAGAAGATGAAAAGAGACAAATGTTTAAATGCTGCAACAGGAGCAAAGAGATGAAGGGGCATGGACATATGTGAGTTATTATAGCACAGGGCACCTAACTGGCGACAAATGGATGTTATGGGAGATCTTCCTTATTCTCTGAGACCTTTCAGTGAACCCAGTTTTCCTCCAGTTACTCTCTGGAAGTTGGATATTTTATAAATACCATAAACTCTTCAAAGCTATCACAGTAATTTTTGATACATTTTCCATAAAAAATGTATCCGTATAAATGATATCTATTGGACTCTAGGTAGTAGCTTTTTTTAAAATCAAAATAGAGAACATTGATAACTATAAACACTGAGTACATTTTAGAAGGGATTAT
>NW_011449292.1:0-581 GCF_000754665.1 Bison bison bison | reverse complement strand
CTGCCTTTTCCATGATTTGGTACTGCAGTGGTGTCTTCTTTTTCCTGCTGTTAACCTCCCAATCATCCTGCCTTTTCCATGATTTGGTACCGCAGTGGTGTCTTCTTTTTCCTGCCGTTAATCTTGCAGTGTCAAGGATGGCAAAACTTTTCACACACACGTTGGCTGATTTCTGGGCTGAGACTGTCCTGGCCACACGCAGGGGAAGCTGCTCCTGGTCACCTCTGAGAGCATGTGCTGACTCTGAAGGCTTCCCTTCACTTTGCCTCAATGCTGGATGGCTACAGGCTCTTCCTTACTTGGCTCTGACGGCCTATTCCTTAGTGCTCACACCTCCATCACGTGTACAGAGAGCAAGGTCTGCTTTGCAGTGCGATCAGGATTAGTACCTGTTGTCGGCTCAGGCTTATACAGTTCTCCTGTGGCTGGGCACATGTGTGCTCAGCCTGCTCAGTTGTGTCAGACTGTTTGCAGTCCTGTGAACTGAAGCCCTCCAGGCTTCTCTGTCCATGGGCTCTTCCAGGCAAGGATACTGGAGTGGGTTGCTGTTTCCTACGCCAGGGGATCTTCCCGACCCAGGG
>NW_011449291.1:0-581 GCF_000754665.1 Bison bison bison | reverse complement strand
CCTTTTTTTTTTTTTTAATAATAATTATTTTTAAAATGTGCCAGCAGATCTTGTGTCTGCTGAGGTGCTTTAAAAAAAAATTATTATTAAAAAAAAAAAAAGGTGGTCACAGCTCCTATAAGACTGGGAGTTTAGTGTCTGGCACTAATATCACCTTAACTTTGAGGTTCAAGGTTTCTGTTCAGCAAAAATAATGTATATACACATATCTCTTAGGACATCTGCCTAGGTAAAGCATCTGCCTACATTGTGGGAGACCTGGGTTCAATCCCTGGGTCGGGAAGATCCCCTAGAGAAGGAAATGGCAACCTACTCCAGTACTCTTGCTGGAAAATCCCATGGACGGAGGAGCCTGGTAGGCTACAGTCCATAGGGTTGCAAAGAGTCAGACACGACTGAGCGACTTCACTTCTGAAGATATCTATACTCAAAATAATGCTGAAAACACTGTACTGGAATACTGAAACAATGGAATCTTTTAAACATCACTTTACAGTCACCAGGCTTCCCTGATGGCTCAGACGGTAAAGCGTCTGTCTGCAATGCAGGAGACCTGGGTTCAATCCCTGGGTTGGGAAGAT
>NW_011449290.1:0-582 GCF_000754665.1 Bison bison bison | reverse complement strand
CTCCTGCCTTCAGTCTTTTCCAGCATCAGGGTCTTTTCCAATGAGTTGGCTCTTTGCATCAGGTGGCCAGAGTATTGGAGCATCAGCCCTAATCCTTCCAATGAATATTCAGGGTTGATTTCCTTTAGGATTGACTACTTTCATCTCCTTGCCGTCCAAGGCACTCTCAAGAGTCTTCTCCAGCACATAGTTCAAAAGCTATGCTTATCTCAGTTTTATTTACCTTGGAAGTCCTATTTTGGATGTCTGACTAAGATGGGAAATTGGAGGGCCCGTGCTTAGGATCTTCGGTTCTGTCAAAGTCAGAGTCAGGGGAGAGGTCTGGAAGGCTGACCTCCCAGTTCCTGAAACTGGATATTAAAGTCAGCATCTGGGACCTTCAGAGCCCCGAGGCCACTGGTTGCCTTCCTCATTCTCTAAATCTTTCTCTGATGCTTTTCGGTCTTCCCCTGGATTTCCCATAGAGTCTTCAGAGCTTGGCTCAGCAGATGAGGAACTGGGATCAACCTGCTTGGAAGTGTATGAATAGGGGCACAGCTTGAGGAGGACTGGAATTGAGTGTGTGGGAGACCTTTGATCAGT
>NW_011449289.1:0-582 GCF_000754665.1 Bison bison bison | reverse complement strand
AGAGTACTGGAGTGGGTTGCCTTTTCCTTCTCCAGGGAACTTCCCAACCCAGGGATCGAACCCAGGTCTCCTGCATTGTAGGCAGATACTTTACTGTCTGAGCCACCAGGGACTGCATGAAACCAAGCAAATATCTCAGAAGAAGATGAGATAGAAGGTCTGAGAAGTGGCCTCTTGGTGATAGCTTCTAAATAATGGAGAAAATTTCCAGTACTTTCTTCTGCTGAAACCTTTGCTGGTTTGGTACTAAAATGAGAGCAAATGCCACTGGACTGAGTGCCAGGGTGCTGAGCCACTGTAATTCCAAAACTCCTTTGAGCACAGTTCTAAATAACTGCAGGCAGTAGTGGGGAAGGGAGGTATCCAGCACCCCATGGCCAGGTGAGGTGGACAATGGGTTTATTACACAGAACACCTCCTACCTGGGCCTTGTTACTGCTGTGTTGATATATACCACCACGAAGTATCAGAAGGGATTGACAGAACAACAAAGTCTCCATGCACAAAAATTTTGGGCAAAAAATGCTTATGGAAAAACAATCTGAGAAAAGACGGGGATTAAGTTATCCTAGAGGAGAAAGT
>NW_011449288.1:0-582 GCF_000754665.1 Bison bison bison | reverse complement strand
TGTCTTTGTGTACCCCCTAACTACATGGACATTTCTCTCATTGTGAGTTTCACGGTCCCAAGATAGAAACCACACGTCGGTTTCCCAGCATACCTAGCAGTCAGGCCTGTCATGTGACCCTGGGGGCAGTCCCAGTTTCCACCAGTCAGAGTTTTGGAGATCTAATGAGTATCACGGTAACTACACTTAACAATATATTATATACATTATAACAATATTATATAAAGGTTGCTAAGAGAGAAGAACTCAAATATTCTCACCAAAAAGAGAGAAAGAAATGGTCATTATGTGAGGTGATGAAGGTGTTAACTAAGCCTACTGTGGTATCATTTCACAATACAGAAGTGTATCATGTATCACATTGTACATCTTAAGCCTACACAATATTATATGTCATTCATATCTCAGTAATGCTTGGGAAAAAAAAAATCTGGAAAAGAAGTTTGGAGCCTGATATTTGGGCCTTGAATATCCAGATTTCTAGGAGAAATATCAATCACCTCAGATATGCAGATGACACCACCCTTATGGCAGAAAGCAAAGAAGAACTAAAGAGCCTCTTGATGAAAGTGAAAGAGGAGA
>NW_011449287.1:0-582 GCF_000754665.1 Bison bison bison | reverse complement strand
CGATGGACGTGAGTTTGAGTGAACTCCAGGAGTTGGTGATGGACAGGGAGGCCTGGCGTGCTGCAATTCATGGGGTTGCAAAGAGTCGAACACAACTGAGCAACTGAACTGACCTGACTGACTGACCCTGAAGCTTATGGCTCCTATTGCCTCTCTGTTCTCACTCCCCCACTTCATCTGCACAGACTGCTGTGCTGTGTCTCCAACAGCTTCATGGCCTCAGGGCCTTTGCACAGTCTGCTTCCCTCTGCCGGGGATGCTCTTCCTCCAGCTCCCTACAGGGCTTGCTCCCTTGGCTCCTTTAGGACTTTTCTCTAAATTACTTTCACTGGGAGGCCTTCTCTGGCCTCATGGAAGCTTCCTCTTCCTTCTCATTCCTCATTTTTCCCCCCTCGTTTTTCTCCATAGCACTTATCATCATGGGTGTCTATCGATTTTATTTATCTAGTTTAGTGTCCAGCCCTGCCTCTGGCTGCAGGGTTGTTTTCTGTTTTGCTCACTGCTGGGTCCCAGTGTCTGGGGCAGGGCAGGGGTCTCAGTAGAAGCTCAAACAGTGCATGGGTGAATGAAACCAAAGGTAGT
>NW_011449286.1:0-582 GCF_000754665.1 Bison bison bison | reverse complement strand
TGCCATGAAGTGATAGGACCGGATGCCATGATCTTTGTTTTCTGAATGTTGAGTTTTAAGCCAACTTTTTCACTCTCCTATTTCACTTTCACCAAGAGGCTCTTAGTTCTTCTTTGCTTTCTGCCATAAGGGTGGTCTCATCTGCATATCTGAGGTTATGTAGCAAACTTTATTCCAGCATGTGCTTCATCCAGCCTGGCATTTCCCATGATGTACTTTGCATATAAATTAAATAAACATTTTCATTACTATATGCCTAAGTCCAATATCTCTATTTAAATCTTATATATGTATTGCATTTCCCACCTTCATGTCTTTACTTTTTTGTCATTATATACATCATTTGTATCTTGATATGATTATCAGCTAATGAACTGAGAAAAAAGTAAGCAGTTATTTCTGAACAAGTCAGATATAGTCAACTATGCATGGAGTTCTTATACAGAATTTCAATGAGTTTTTTTTTAATTTTTAACACTATATAAGTGTAATAAATGTGGGCATTTGGACTTTAATCAGTAGGAAACTTTTGTTTTACTACACTGTTAGATGAGGGGAAAATACACTGTTTTTTTTTTTTTT
>NW_011449285.1:0-582 GCF_000754665.1 Bison bison bison | reverse complement strand
TCTTCAGAGGTTTTTTTTTTTTTTTTTTATAGACAGTCTCCTTTATAGAGTCTTCACAAAGCAATTTAGTTTTCATAGAAGCAATTCTTTTTAGTCTTACATCTTTCTAAATTCTGTATTTTAAAAGAAACTAGATCATTACAGCAAGTATAAAAGCTTTAAGCAGTTTTGAGGACAAAAGCCACTGATTCTTGGTAAGCAAACAATACATGTGAGGCCAGAAGTGCCTGGGGCTTATAGTGCTCAGCACTCAGCACTGCCCTGGGCATCAGCCTGAACCTTTTGCAGAGGAAAGTTAGCGCTTATAGGTGTATTGGGAAAGTCAAGTTCAGTTAGGAGAACTTTATGATGGAGTTAACTTAATATCAAGCATACTGAGAGGCATCTGCAGAAGTTGCTCATTGAGGGGACTGTTTCTTTTTTTCCCGTGCTCCATACCTCTCAAGGTGTACGCTTACCAGAGCTTGTTGTTCAATTTGTTTTTCATTTTTTGCATCTTTTGTATGTAATTTTACATTTTTAAAATTTATTTTTAATTGAAGGATAATTGCTTTACAATATTGTAAATTTATGAACATCCCC
>NW_011449284.1:0-582 GCF_000754665.1 Bison bison bison | reverse complement strand
TGAGTAAAGTTTTAAAGTGTCAATGGAGAATGAAAAAAATTTCTGGGATGCCAAGAATTTAAAGATGCAGCTTTGAAATGAAAACATGTTTTACACTAAATATATTAAGTGAAAGTTATCTAGAAGACAGTTGCTTAGCTGCTAAGTCATGTCTGACTCTCCTGCAACCCAATGGACTGTAGCTCTCTAGGTTCTTCTGTCCTTGGGATTTCCAAGGGAAGAAGACTGGAGTTGGTTGGCATTTCCTCCTCCAGGGGATCTTCCCAACCCAGGGACTGAAACCTCATCTCTCATGCTTCCTGCCTCCTGCATTGGCAGGTACCTTCTTTACCACTGAGCCACCAGGAAAGCCTCTAGAAGGTAGTAGGATAAAAACTCGGTAAAGGTATATGCTCTTAAAATACATTGTATTGATAGTTAATCATCATCTCCATGATGGTTTTCATGTATTTCAAATATTTATCTATCCATAAAGAGCAGATGCAGGGCTTCCCAGGGATGGGGGAGCCTGGTGGGCTGCCATCTATGGGGTCGCACAGAGTCGGACACGACTGAAGCGACTTAGCAGCAGCAGCAGCAGTG
>NW_011449283.1:0-582 GCF_000754665.1 Bison bison bison | reverse complement strand
GTCTGGTACTCCTGGAGGGCAGGCGTGAGGAGCAGGCATCCGGGCAGGACCCTTGCAGGGCTCACACAAGCCCCCTGCAAGACACTTCTCGACTGGCCATTCTGCCAACGCTCTGAGCTGCTGTCGCGCTGACCCTGCTGCCCGCCTGGGCCAGTGCCAGCATCGCACTGGACCACTGGGGAAGCCAGGCTGGCAGCACACCCATGTACAGGCCGCTGGCCAGGCAGACAGGCTGGGCAACCATGGGACACTTGGAAGACTGCCTGCCCAGGCCAGCAGGTTCGTTGTGCTGTTGCCTAATGCTGCACTGACCTCCAAGGGCTTTTTTCTCGGGTGGCTGCTCTCAGGACAGTGGCCCTGAGGCATCCATCCAGAGGGCCTCGTACTGTGGTGGGGGGCACTGAGCCCGGAGGGGTGGGTTCTGGTCATCTGAGAGTGATCTGGACGAGTGGTTTCTGTTCTCTGGTCTGTTTCTCTTCCCACAAAATGAGGAGGGTGGACAAGAGGACTGCTTCTCGCAGCTGGGTCCCTGGACCAGTGGCAGCACCCACATCCAGGGACTTATCAGAGGTGCTGCTTCTC
>NW_011449282.1:0-582 GCF_000754665.1 Bison bison bison | reverse complement strand
TAGGGAACCCAGAAGAGAGAGGTGATGCAAGAGCAAGAGAAAGATCACTAAAGTGGGTGTTAAAAAACATCTATTGATAGAAATTCTTAAAAATTCCCCCTCTTCTAGAAAATTAGAAAAGCATCAGTGATGTTACAAGAAGTGTGTCATTGAAATGTTGCTGACAAACCCACATAGCAGTGTGCACACTAGAAATTTTATGATCTTGCCAAATATTTAACATTATAAAATAACTTTTTCAAATAGCATGTGTGGTTTGGCCCTTTGTCTGTTAAAGTATTTATACACACAGGCAGGAATATATGATTTTTGTATGTGAATGTTAAGAATTCCAATTCTTTTGATTCTGGTTTCTGGGCTGGTGCACTGGGATGACCCAGAGGGATGGGATGAGGAGGGAGGTGGGAGTGGGATTCAGGATGGGTAACACATGTACACTCATGGTGGATTCAAGTCAATGTATGACAAAACCAATACAATATTGTAAAGTAAAATAAATAAATTAATTTAAAAAAAACTAAAAAAAAAAAAAATGAATGCAGTCACACACACACACAATTCCCATTCTTCATGGTGCTAATT
>NW_011449281.1:0-582 GCF_000754665.1 Bison bison bison | reverse complement strand
GATCTTCCAGATCCAGGGATCGAACCCACATCTCATGCATTGCAAGTGAATTCTTTACCATCTGAGTTGGCAGGGTAAGGCTGCATTATTTCCATATTTATGAAAGTGTGACAATTGCTGATACTGTCTTTTTTTTTTTTTTAAAGAATCCAAATCTCTCTCTCGCTCTTCTGCCACCCCACCCCAAACCACCATGGCTGTGGTTTTCTTTTTGAGTTTCTTGAAGACAAAAAGCTCCCTAATATATGGGAACAAGTCTTGGCTACTTTTATTTTTCATGCAACTAATGATAAATTTTTTAAAGTGTTAAACATGGCCCAGAGAACTATTTGTATGTTAACACTTGGACTTACTGAATTGTTTTCAAAGCAATCAAATTACATATCTTTCTTTTACAGAGGGTAGCTACCATCTGAGAAACTCCACAGACACTGTAATGGTATGTATATCCAAATATCACTTAAAAAGCAAGAGCTCCAGGTCTCTGACATACCACACAAAAGTGAAGGTTACTTGACCAAGTGATGCCTCCATTAGTGGGCTCCAATAAACAAAACTCCATAATAATTAAAACACAAATTT
>NW_011449280.1:0-582 GCF_000754665.1 Bison bison bison | reverse complement strand
GTGTGTGTGTGTGTGTGTGTGTGTGTATCGCTGTGTTGTAAATGTGAAACTAATACAGTATTGTAAATAAACTATACTTCAGTTAAATTTTTTTTTAAATCCCTTCCTTATAGGAAGAAACCTGTCCTCATGTTTCAATCTGTAAATAATTTATATTGAGAAACTGGATACAAGATCAGGAATTCCCATTCTGGCAATGGAGTCAGTTGTCTGTCCATCAAATGTACACATTTTCTGCATATGTATGCTAAATTAAACTTTAGTGGTCTGTCCATCTATTTTATTTCTATGTACCTCTTGTCAATTAGTCTTCACTATAGATTCTTTTGGGTCGGAGTTTCTCAACCTCAGCACTATTGACATATAGGACCATATAACTCTTTGCTGTATGCCAGGAGTCCTATTCATTGTAACATATTGTAGTAATATGCTTGACCTCTGTTTACTACATGCCAATAGCACTCTTCACCATTGTGATAACCAAAAATGTCTCCAGATATTGCCAAACATTCTTTGAGGACAAAAAACTCCAGACGAATACTACCACTTTAGGTTAAAACACTGATCAATGCCCCATTCTTT
>NW_011449279.1:0-582 GCF_000754665.1 Bison bison bison | reverse complement strand
TTCTGTTTATTTCCCTTTGAATTAAATCTGTCTAATTACATGAGTGTGTCTAATAGCACACTGAAATAATGAGCAGGGGAAAAATAAAGGGATAGATCATTTCAACAGAAGTATGTCATCCTTTATATATAAAAATGGTCAAGTCAAACCAAACAAAAACAAATATAAATACAGAGAACAGAGTAGATATTACCACAGGTGAAGAGGCAGGGGGAGGGTGAAATGGATAAAAGGGATCACTCAATGGTGACAAATAGAAACTCAGCTTTTGATGGTGAGCATGCTATAGGGTATACAGAAGTGAAGATATAATGTTGTACACATGAAGTTTCTATAATGTTGTAAACCAATGTTATCTCAATCAAAAACAAATCTAAAATAAAGAAGGAAAAAATGGCCTTGAGATTTCCTTCCTCTTTGTGGAAGTTGATGTCCATTGTTTTCGTCTGCCCAAACCTTTCTACCTTTTAAAGAAACTGTAGGCATCAACAGTGTCAGATTTTATTTTTCTGGGCTCCAAAATCACTACAGATGGTGACTGCAGCCATGAAATTAAAAGACGCTTACTCCTTGGAAGGAAAC
>NW_011449278.1:0-582 GCF_000754665.1 Bison bison bison | reverse complement strand
TTACAAGTGGTTGACCAGTTTTCCTAGCACCACTTGTTAAAGAGATTGTCTTTAATCCATTGTATATTCTTGCCTCCTTTGTCAAAGATAAGGTTAGACCATCAAATTTTTGCTCCTCATTTTATGTCCCTGGATACAATCCAGTGTCTCCTAGTTTACAGTCTATGGGAACTTGAATAGAATTTGTATCCTGCTGTTAAGTGAAAAAAATTGAAAGTGTTTGTCACTCAGTTGTGTCTGACTCTTTGTGACCCCATGGACTGTAACTTGCCAGGCTCCTCTATGCATGGGATTTCCCAGACAAGACTACTGGAGTGGATATCCAGTCTCTTCTCCAGGGGACCTTCCCAATCCAGGGATTGAAACCCAGCATCCAGCATTGCAGGCAGATTCTCCTACTGCTTGAGCCACAGGGGAAGCCCATGCACAAATCTTAATTATGCTGAATTGGTTAATGGTGCTTTTCAGGTCTTCTGTATCTTTCTATTTCTCTGTATATTCATTCTATTGATTTTTGAGAGTTTGATGTTGAAATTCCAACTAAAAATCTTGATTTATCTACTTAAATAATTGTAATATACA
>NW_011449277.1:0-582 GCF_000754665.1 Bison bison bison | reverse complement strand
CCCCCCCCGGAGAGCTCCAAAGGAGTGTTCACAGCAGGTGAAGAAGGAAGATTTGGGTAGGGGTTTGGATAGGACCTGGGTAAACAGAAAGGAGGGAAGAATCTGTGGGTGGATAAATGGAAACAAAGTATCGATCTGTTGAGCAGAGTTTGGGCTGGAGATGAGGCTGGAAGTCGGAAACAGGACTGGGAAGGTATGTGGAGTTTGCCTCAGTGGTAAATGAAGAAAGGGCAATAGCTTCAGCAAAGGGAAGAGGTGGGCAATTAGTGAAGAATTTTGTAGCCTTCCAGGCCATGATCCAGGCTTTAAATCTTCATCATGGAAAAAGGTCACATACATGACCTCATTTACCCTCTCAAGCAATACCATGTGCAGCTCTTATAATTTACATGTTACCAAGGAGGAAATGAAGGTTCTAAGATTAAAGATTAGCGCAAAGTCACACATATGGTCAGGATGAAGACCAAGACCAAAACTCAAGTCTTTAGACAATTTGGTAAATGATCCCTTAGTTGGCATCTTTATCAATCAGAGTTCTTAACTGCCAGAAACTGCAGACAAGTTCTTAATTGCCAGCAATTG
>NW_011449276.1:0-582 GCF_000754665.1 Bison bison bison | reverse complement strand
TTCTGGGCAGTTAAGTGTTTTTCTTGGGCATTTGCTGTCTGGACAAAAGCAAAAAAGGGGAAGGGAATCGCAACGCCTGGTACCAACCATACCAAGCTTTTGTCCTGGGGATCATAAACCATCTTTAATACATCTTGATCTTGAGGGAGATTTCTTTCAGTTACCACTGAGGATTATAGGATGTACAACTTGATGTCACGTGACACTGTATTTCTGCTTCTAGCTACCATGGGCCTATCTAGATGGCAGTGTAAGCTAGGAGGAAACCTGCAATTCATATGCCCTTGATCTATTAATATTATACCTAGGTTTATTGCTTCCCATAGTAGTTCAATAGGCCCTCATTCCCTACCTTGTCTTCTTTTCCTGGCTGTCTCACATCTCCACATTGTCATCTAAGCACACATAACAATTCTGTCTAAAGTGTATCAGTTATATCAACAAAAGTGGACTGTGTTTTGGTAATCATCTTACTAAATATCTCAGTTCTTTGTTGTTTTGGCTTGTTTACTGAGACATAGCCACAGTGTGTGTGTGTGTGTGTGTGTGTGTGTGTGTGTGTGTATGTGTGTATTTTCTCTG
>NW_011449275.1:0-582 GCF_000754665.1 Bison bison bison | reverse complement strand
TGTTGTTTAGTCACTTGAGTCATCTCTGATTCTTTGCAACCTTATAGACAGTAGCCAGCCAGGTTCCTCTGTCCATGGGACTTTCCAGGCAAGAATATCGAAGTGGGTTGTCATTTCCTCCTCCAGGAGATCTTCCCAACCCCATGATATAACCTGTGTCTCTTTCATTGTCAGGCAGATTCTTTACCACTGAGCCTTATATGGTTGTTGTTTAGTTGCCAAACCATGTTCAACTCTTTCACAATCACGTGTGCTGTGGCCTGCCAGTCTTCTCTGTCCATAGGATTATGGTGATATAATAATAATTTCATATTAATTTTACAGTACAGATTATTTAGTGCCCAGGCACATCTCTGTGAAGAATATGGAAAATTCACCTTAAAAATATGATTGGTAAAAATAAAATTTCTTTTAAGAACTCCATATAGGGTTCTTTGGAGACTGAAAGGGTGACTAGGCCCATTAATTCTATTCTTGAAGGCAATGGTACCAACAGAGTTTTCTGGATATTGAGTATTTGAAATATGGCCAACATAACTGAAGGACTGAAGCTCTAATTTTATACTGTTTTCATTAATTTTT
>NW_011449274.1:0-582 GCF_000754665.1 Bison bison bison | reverse complement strand
GTTAGACAGCCTTGGATCCGGCCTGGGCTCCACCGAGTAAAGCTGGTCGGGGAGGGGAGGCTGGTGTTCCACTCGCGTTGTTTACCTGTTTTCTTTCCCTAAGGCTCTTGGTTTATAAAGCGCTTCTGGCTCTTCAAATCCCTTTCCTCATAACTTTTGTCTAGTGGTCAGTGGCAAGTTAGTTACATGGGGAAATGATTCCGTCTACACCGCTTTCAGCTGCTGCTCTCTGAATGTTCTCAGGGTCCTGTTGGGGGGAACGTGGACTTGAATGAGCCAAACTCGTGGATTGTGAAGGAATTAACAATTAAGCAAACATCTTTAAACCTCTCCTTGTTACTCTAACTTTCGATAACTTTGCTACTTAAAGTTACGTGCTTAAAGTTACGTACTTCGAGATGTGGGAACAGACAAAGGTGACACTTAAAGCCGTCAGTTTTCTCTTAAAAACTCTTGTGGAGAACTTTAGTGGGGGAATGACTAAAATGAAATTAATGGATTTTATCTGTACTTGTCTGTTCCCCCATTAACCTGCTGACTACTTAATGAATTATAGGTAAGTGACCAAGCATGTGTGAATAG
>NW_011449273.1:0-582 GCF_000754665.1 Bison bison bison | reverse complement strand
GCTGTTCTCTTGAGATGCCTCATTCAGTTATTTTTTCGTCGTCATTTTGTTCCTTTTGCTCAGTTTACTCATTCAGTGTCTTTTCTGAGATACAGGCCTGGGGAGCAAAGACGATAATGTACACCAAAGTGCTCTGAAAAGCTCAAAAGGCTCGTCAGATGCCTGTAATGAAACACGTCATTATTTGTGGCCATTATTATTATGGGTATCATGATTATGAATCATGATATCAAGACAGAAAGCTTTACTTGTCCACTTCTCTGGGTTGACTGGTGTTTGGAAGGGTGGGTCATCCCCCATGACGGTGTTTCATCATCCCATGGGAAATACCATTTCGGAACATAATGTATGTTGTAGCCTGGACTCTGGGAGGTTTTTCTGGTCTAGAATAGCAGGTGGTTTCCTCTGGCACATCCACAACAGCAGATAACCAGTAATAGGAGTTGGGCCCCAGAAGGGCTCTCTCTTGTCCATATCAGCCTCACCTTGAATGCCATCTCTGATGAGATGCTCATGTTCTTCCATGGAAGACCAGGCTACTGCTGGGAATCCGGGGTAGTTACTATTATCCAGTACCCAGTG
>NW_011449272.1:0-582 GCF_000754665.1 Bison bison bison | reverse complement strand
CCTTGTTTTTCCTTGAAAAAATTGTTTCTCATATTTTAGGACACTCTGTCAAGTTCTCATTTTGAACATTATGGTACATTTCAGAGAAAATTCATTAATTTTGAGTAGCCTCTACCAATATAATTTTTGATCCTTATAGAGGTCACATCTACTAGGCAGAAAATTTTGACATAATTATTGTAATCATTCCTCGGGGCTTGACTCAATTTTTCAAACACTAATAAAAGACTTAAAGATAATTTTAAAATATAGTAAGTACCTTAGAGTTCTCTAGAAGCAGTCCTGAAACAAGGATATAGGTGGATGTAATTTATTGATTGGAATACTTTCATGAGAAGATAATGTGGACAAGACGGGAAGGCAGGGGAAGGAGCTAAGGAAGGATGAGACTCAGCTAATACAATGATGTCTCAGAGGAATCCTGAATTGCCCTGCAGACACGGTCCCACCTTGAAGTTAGGAAGCTAGCTGTTTTGCATTCTTGTATCAGTTAGTCACTGCCAGAAGGACATCCATAGAAAGAAATAAAGTCTGCCTGAGGAAATTCCCCTTAGCCTGGGGGCAGTTCCACAGAGAAAGGGG
>NW_011449271.1:0-582 GCF_000754665.1 Bison bison bison | reverse complement strand
TCCTTTGCTGGCGTGGGTAGGGTGAGACCTGGGGTGAGTTTTTCCTGTAGTGTTTGTCTGGAGTAGAGCAGTTTTGTGTAAGTTTTCTGTCTTGCTAGGCTGGCCTTTCCTGGTCCTGTGAGAAGAGAGACCAGGCTTTTGCTGTGACTTCTTAAAATCTGCCTCCATTGGCTGTTAGCTTGTTCAGCTTCCTGTCTGGGAGATAGGAGGGAAAAGGAAAAAACCCACGGAAAAACCAGTGTCACTCCTCAGGCCTCTAGGTCTCTGGCCAGTTTCTCACCTTAGCTAACTTTTCCAAGTCTCCTTGTGTTTCTTTTATGTGTGGTGCCTAGGATCCTAGGTTGTACTGAGCAGGACGAATGAGGGAAAGTGCTTCTTTCTGTTCCCTCTTTTTGGAAGCAGAAGTCCATCTTGGTGCTTAGGGTAATCATTGCCTGTTGAATTCTGCATTAGACAGTGCGTTGTTTCTGTGCTCCTGTCCCAACACTGAAGATGGTGACCTTTGGTTAACCCCAAAGGAACCTAGTTTCTTGTAGGGAGTTTTTCCTTTCTTATTGATTGTTGTTACAGTTTAACACTGGC
>NW_011449270.1:0-582 GCF_000754665.1 Bison bison bison | reverse complement strand
GTACAGTTAAAGCTATGGCCTTCCTAGTGGTCATGTACAGGTGTGAGAGATGCTGCTCCAAGGAAGCAGAGCTCCAAAGAATTGTTGCCTTCGAGTTGTGGTGCTAGTGAAGAACCTGAAAGTCCCTTGGACAGCAAATATATCTAACCAGTAAATCTTAAGGGAGATCAACCCTGAATAGTTGTTAGAAGGACTGATGCTGAAGCTGAAGGTCCATTATATAGGTCATCTGATGTGAACAACTGACTCACTGGAAAAGTCCCTTATGCTGGCAAAGACTGAGGGCAGAAGGAGAAGAGGGTGACAGAGGATAAGATGGGTGGGTGGCATCACCAATGCAATGGACATGAACTTGGGCAAATTTCAGAAGATGGTGAGGGACAGGGAGGTCTGGCACCCTGCAGTCCATGGGGTTGCAGATACAACTGGATAAATGAACAGTAACAATCGTGAGATAAAGCTGTCCCACGGAGAGTCGAAGATGCAAAGGTTTGTGAGAACATGGAGCCACCAAGCTCTCCCCTAGAGATGGAGGAAATGAGTAGAAGCTGGCCACCTGAATGAGTGCCCTCTTGAACGGTG
>NW_011449269.1:0-582 GCF_000754665.1 Bison bison bison | reverse complement strand
GGGGAGGATGCAGGATGAGTGTGTGTGGGGGTGGGGGGTGGATAGGCTCCTTTCACTCACCGCACATCATGCTGACCTCACAGGTACCTGAGTTACACCCTGAACCCCGACCGCATCCGGAAGCAGGACGCCACCTCCACCATTACCAGCATTGCCAGCAATGTCATCGGGCAGTCTCTGGCCTGGGACTTCATCCGGAGCAACTGGAAGAAACTCTTTGAGGAGTGAGTCTGCCAAGAGTGTGTTAGGGGAAGCGCCCACCAAGGCTGGGTCCCCTAGGGGTAGGAGTGGGTCCCCTGTGTGCACCAGACCCCGCAGGCTCAGGAGTAGAGAGCAGACACTGCATTGGAGTGGTCCAAAGAGAACCCAGGGGCTTCCCCGGTGGTCCAGGGTTCAGACTCTGTGCTTCCAATGAAGGGAGCTCAGGTTCAATCCCTGGTCAGGGAACTAAGGTTCCACATGCCTCGCAGTGCACCCCCCCCAAAAAAAATGCCACGAAAAACAGACAAAACAGAAAACCAGATGAATCCAGCTTGAGGTCTGTAGGGGCAGGAATTGAAAGACAAGGCAGTGGGGTATGGC
>NW_011449268.1:0-582 GCF_000754665.1 Bison bison bison | reverse complement strand
TAGTGAAGGACAGAGGAGCCTACTGTGCTGCAGTCCATACGGTTGCAGAGTTGGACACAACTTAGTGACTGAACAACAACAGAGAGTAGGTTTACCTGCAGTTGTCAGCAAACCACTGACCTTGAGCTACTTGTGATACTCTCAGCTGGATACCTAAGGCTCACAAATCTCCCTTTCCGTGTCTTTTGTTTTTTCTAATTTATGTCATAACCATGGAGTCAAAACTTAATAAATGATTGGTAGGACTTCAAATGAAAAAAGATGATTAGATCATTAAAGCTTTGCCTGGGTTCTTCCTTCCATCCTGCTGAAAGCCAGTCTCTTTCTGGGGGAATGAAGTAATTATGCCAACCATGAATAATGTTTCTTTATCTTACCGAAGCAGTGACAGGCACCCAGAGGACCTTGTTAGTAGATTGCCAAGCCAGTGATGGAGTCAACACAGTGCATGGAAGCGGTAGTAAGTAGTGGCCATTGGTATATGTCAGGGAGGATCTGTTCTAGCGCGCGCGCACACACACACACACACACACACACACACACTCGTGTTTGTATCAAATTTATGTCTATTGAGTCGGTGAT
>NW_011449267.1:0-582 GCF_000754665.1 Bison bison bison | reverse complement strand
TGGCAGTCCAGAGACTCATCACCTTTGAGGCTCTTTGGGAATTTTCCCCAAACTGTTGGTATTCAAGAAAGATTTGTGCTTCTCTGTCTACCTAGGGCAAAGAGCAACCTTTATCAGAGGTAAAAAACCCTTCTGCATAGGGTTGGGCAGGCTCCCACATTTAAAAATTAGACAGCTTCTTTCTTTCTAAAGTCCGAGTGAGAAACGGAGGAAGCTGACGGGACCTGTTCATTAATTTATTGGATAAATGTTAAGATGCTGTATAGTTTAACGGTTAAGAACATGGTCTAAGAGCCAGATGGCCAGACTTCACATTCTGGCTCTGCTACTTCCTAACTGGGTGTATATTTTGGCAAGTTATCTAACTGAACTGTGTTTCCATTTCTTCATTTGTAAAGCAAGGATGATAATAGTTCCTGATGAATGAGGTTGTTGTGAGGATTAAATTAAATAATCCATGTAAAGCATTTAAAAGGGTGTTGATCAGTAATCTTCCCTTTCTGGGTGTTTGTATGTGTGTGTGTGTGTGTGCGCGCACGCAGATACATTGAGCACAGGCCAGGGGCTGGGTACTTTTGCACT
>NW_011449266.1:0-582 GCF_000754665.1 Bison bison bison | reverse complement strand
CGCTCTTCCGATCTTTTTGAGAAACTTTGGAACCATTTTTTAAATTGTTACACCATTTGACATTCCCGCCAACAATGTATAAGTGTCCCAATTTCTCTGCATCTTCACCAACACTTACTATTTGTCTTTTTGTCTCATATTGCAAAGTAAGATGAAAATGATTTTTAAACATGGAAAAAGGGAAAATAAAGGCACCCATAGTTCTACCCGTAAAAGTACTAATATGTATGACCAAATTAGAAAAATTCAAACTGTGTAGAAAAGCACAAATAAAAGGTACTCCCATTCCCTATCCCAGTCACTCCCGCTGAAAGTGAGTATGTCAGGCCAGAAGAAAGAAGCCTCGTGTGTACATGGTATACTTTTTATTTGGTATGTTTGATTTTGTTGTTGTTGTTCAGGCACTTAGTAATGCCTGACTCTTTGAAACCCCATGTAGTGCAACACACCAGGCCTCCCTGTCCTGCACCATCTCCTGGAGCTTGCCCAAACTCATATCCATTGAGTTGGTGATGTCAGCCCCTTCTCCTCCTGCCTTCAATGTTTCCCAGCATCAGGGTCTTTTCTAATGAGTGGACTCTT
>NW_011449265.1:0-582 GCF_000754665.1 Bison bison bison | reverse complement strand
CAGTCCTTCCAATGAAATCTTCAGGGTTGATTTCCTTTAGGATTGGCTGGTTTGATCTCCTTGCATTCCACGGGACTCTCAAGAGACTTCTCCAGCCCCACAGCTCTATGTAATTGATGGAGGGAGGGAGGGATGAACGAGGAAGGACTTAAGTCTCCAGCGCCCAGCACAACAAAAACACAGAAAACCAGTTGGCTTATGTCTTCTTGGATTTCAAGAGGCACCTTTAGGAAATGACTTGAACCTTGCTTTTAGCAGAACACTGGTTTCCAGCTGAGCCAGATGTTGTGTGTGAGGCGAGCAGGCTCTGATCTGCTGTGATGACAGATGGAGATTGAGGCTGGCCCCCCAGTGTGTATTGTGGCCCCACAGCTGGTGGCACAAGGGGTTCATGAGTGGCTTTAATTCAGGCTCAGGCAGAGAGTCACACAGAAGGGCCTGCTCCCAAATTTTAGTGCATTATCTCAATTCCGTATTCTGATAAAGCCAAGAGAAAGTGTTTGAAACTCTCCAGATTTTACACACACACACACACACACACACACTCTCAGCTCCATGCTTTCCCTGGAAGACCTGGAAGAT
>NW_011449264.1:0-582 GCF_000754665.1 Bison bison bison | reverse complement strand
GCTGTTTTAATTTGCCATTTTATTGCTCAAGTCAAATATTTTTTTCCAAGTTTACAAATTGGCTCTATTTCCCCTTCTGAAAATGCTGATCAGTTTTTTTCATGAAGATAAAGTAACAGGGTCTTAGGAGCCCAGCCCCAGATGAAATGAAGGGTAGGAGGAACTCAGAAGTTCAGACCTGAAAAATCCAAGTCCTGGAGGACTAGCAGCTTTGAGGCAGGGAGCATAGCCCTTCTATTAGAGGACAGGGGCTAATGCCAGGCCTGGGGGAACACTGGCAAGAGCAAGAAAACCCAGAGTGCAGAATGAGTGGGAGCTGGTAGCTATCCAGAGTGACATTTACAAAGTTTACCCAGATATCTACCCTGGTCTTGGGGGAGGGAGTATCACCCTCATGTCACAGATGAGGGAAGAATAAAGTGTGAAATAATCTAGAGACTCATTCACACATTGGATGCGTCACTCATTCACACACTGTGCTAAGTCACTTCAGTTGTGTCCAACTCTTTGCGTCCCTATGGACTGTAGCCCACCAGGCTCCTCTGTCCATGGAATTCTCCAAGCAAGAATATCGGAGTGAGT
>NW_011449263.1:0-582 GCF_000754665.1 Bison bison bison | reverse complement strand
GTTCATTAACAGGAAAGATCTGACTTTAAGCATATCCTTAGCAATTCTAGTGATCAACAATGGATCCCTTTTTTTGTTTGCTAAATAAACATACATATTTGAAATTACACAAGCAACTCAGTTTGAGATGAAATAATTGCCTAAACTTGAGGCCAGTGGGATGATGGGGGGGTGCATTTTCTGATTTGAATCAATCAATTTCCAGGGCCAATTATATATTTATGGCCTTCTTTTCAGTGAGACAAAACTGGTCTGTTTATTTGGTTTGCTTAAGTAATTAGTTGTAAAATTAAGTTGGGGTTTTTTTTAAGCCTCTGGTAGTTATTCTTTATGGGTCTGGGCCATGAACAAAAATATTTCTTTAAGTTTTTTATTGGAGAATTGCTTTCTTCAGGTGAACTCTGGCAAACACTTAAAATGTATGGAGCTGGAATGCTAGGAAGTATAGAAAAGGGAAGGAGATTACCTCAGTTTGGTAGGAGGCACAATGTTGCCTTCTTTAATAAAATGCAT
The DNA here is from genome assembly GCF_000754665.1 of Bison bison bison. NCBI lineage: Eukaryota > Metazoa > Chordata > Mammalia > Artiodactyla > Bovidae > Bison > Bison bison. The sequence continues at coordinate 69 of NW_011449263.1, read as the reverse complement.
CCTCTGTCCCCGACTAGCACAATGCAACCCAACTGAGCATTTCATTGTGTTCTGTCACTTAACCCTGCC
>NW_011449262.1:0-582 GCF_000754665.1 Bison bison bison | reverse complement strand
GCAGGAAAAGCCTCAGTCTCATTCCCAGCCTAACTATAAGAATATGGATCACAGACTTTAGTGCATACTTGGGTGAAGATTCCAGTCACACAGTTATTTCTAGAGCATTAGGTGTTCAAGGGAGCAGAAGGACTTTCTTGGCAATGGACAGTAAAGGCTCCAGATCCAGTGTGCACTGTGCCCTTCTGGTCTGAGTGATGTGTCACAGGAGGCAGTGAGGTGAGATCAAATGTTTCATACATGTACAACTGCCTGCTTGAAACTACCTTAATTAGGTTAATGTAGTAGTAGTACCATCGTAGTTTTTTGTATTTTTTTCATGGGATGGTCAGACAAGTGCAGCTCTAAGAGGGGATATAGGAGAGGTGCAGGTAAGGAGAGGTGTGAGTTTATTATACTCACAGATCCTAGAGAGACAGAATATCAGTAGGTGGGTACTTGGGGGAGGTGCCAGTAGAACACCCTGATCCAAGCAGTGGTGCCCCCAAAATGGAGTGTGAGGACCCATGGACAAGTGACAAATACACACACACACACACACACACACACACACACACACACACACATATATATATATGTCTT
>NW_011449261.1:0-582 GCF_000754665.1 Bison bison bison | reverse complement strand
TGTATGTATGTGTGGTGTGTGTATGCACGTGTGGTGTGTTTGTGTGTGGGGTGTGTGTGTATGTGTGTATGCTTGGGGTGTGTGTGGTATGGTATATGTGTACGTATTGTGGTGTGTGTATGTATGCATGTGTGATGTGTGTATGATGTGTGGTGCATGTGTATGTATGTGTGGTCTATGTGTATGCATGTGTGGTGTGCGGTGTGCACGTATGTGTGTTATGTGTGGGATTGTGTTTGGTGTGTGTGCGTATGTGGTGTGGTATGTCGTATATATGTATGTGTGATGTGTTTGTGTGTGGTGTGTGTATATGTTTAGGGTATGTGTGGTATGGTGTGTGTGAATGTATTGTGGTGTGTGTATGTATGTGTGGTGTGTGTATGCATGCGTGATGTGTGTATGGTGTGGTGTGGTGTATGTGTATGTATGTGTGGTGTGTGGTTGTGTTTGTTGTGTGTGTATGTATGTGATGTGGTGTATTGTGTGTGGTGTGTGTGTATGTATGTGTGGTACGTGGTTGTGTGTGGTGTGGTGTGTTTGTGTGTGGTGTGTGTGTATGCATGTGTGGTGTGGTTGTGTGTG
>NW_011449260.1:0-582 GCF_000754665.1 Bison bison bison | reverse complement strand
GCCTGGTGGGTTGCCATCTATGGAGTCGCAGAGTCGGACACGACTGAAGTGACTTAGCAGCAGCAGCAGCATGCACATCTTCATGTACTTTAAATCATCTCTAGATTACTTATAACACCTCATACGATGTAAATGCTTCACAAATAGATGTAAATACAATGGAAATGCTATGGAAATAGTCGCTGGCAAATTCAAGTTTCCATTTTGGAACTTTCTGAAATTTATTATTTTTCTAATATTTTCCATTCGTGGAACCCGTGGATACAGAGTGGGGACTGCTCTGGGTTTTATACTTTCTGCTTTATATGAACAAAGAACTCCATGGTTAAAAATGTCAGAGGCACTGGCCTCACTGTCGTTTGCAGTTCTTTCTCATATTTGTGTTGGCTGTGTTCAGTTCACAAAGAGGAAAGCCCCAACAAGATGCACTTTCTAGAAAGCTTAGCAATAGACTAAACCATAACCACATTAGGCCCAGTGCCTAGAAAGAAAAAATCAGAGAGTGGGGCTTGTGGCAGAAATTTTCTTTTTTTTAATTAAAAAAAAAAAAAAGGTCTTTGGGCTTCCCTGGTGGCTCAGGGG
>NW_011449259.1:0-582 GCF_000754665.1 Bison bison bison | reverse complement strand
GAGGAGGGACTAATTAGGAATTCTGTTGCCTTCTCACAGTATTTCTTTTCTCATCAGTTACATTCTGGGTAAATGTTAGAACTTTGAAACCAAGTTAATTTTTCTATTCTGGCTTTCTGAGACTGTAGAATGCCTAACGAATGGACAACCGGACCACTTATCTTGTCATTTAGATATCTTTTATTTAGATTTAAATCTGCTTTAATCAAGACATGTTCTCCATGAATTAAAAATGTCTTGAAAGCCATGCTGGCTATAAAAGGAGGCAGTGAACAGTCGCTTTGAACAAAGTATCATTCATAATGATCTGCAGAACTGTCACTTTTCCTCAGCTGTCCTTTGATAATAAAGTAGACCTTTCTCCTTCAACTGATTAAAGCCTGGTGATGGAGCAATCTTGCAGACAGAGTATCTGCTGCGCCATAGAAATGGACACCTTACTAACCACAATGAAAGCGGAAGTGAAAGTCGCTCAGTCGTGTCTGACTCTTTCAACCCCGTGGACTGTAGTCTGCCAGGCTCCTCTGTCCGTGGAATTCTCCAGGTGAGAATACTAGAGTAGGTAGCTGTTCCCTTCTCCAG
>NW_011449258.1:0-582 GCF_000754665.1 Bison bison bison | reverse complement strand
CCGGCAAGTTTTCATTTCTCTTGGGTATATACCTAGGAGTGGAATTGCTGGATTGTATGATAACTCTGTAGTTAACCCCCCATAGTTTTTAATGTATTTTAATTAAAATTCACCTTGGGCCTCAGGATGGCCAAAAAATCTTTACCATAAAATCTGTGCTTGTGAATTCTGGTTTTAACTGTATAGAACTATTTCCCTAAATATCACTAAATTTGTGTAATATACTTCCTTATGTATTTGTTTAGGTTGAGTTCTAAGTATTCCGCTTTTTGTTATGCAGATATTCTTTTTACGGGAGGTGAGGGATGTATTTGGCTTTAATTTCCCTTCTCTGAAACCTCCTTTAGTATGCTTTGTCTAACTTTCTTAGAAAAGCGCTAAATGAAACTATGCTTCAAAGAAACTTAGAACTTAAAACTGAGAATCAGGAGACTTGAGATTGAGCCGTTTATTAGCTCAGTATCGTTGTGCAGTTCAGTTGAGAATCCTTGTGAATTATCAGTTTCCTAACACAGAAAAGGAACATAACCATTCCTACCTTACAGGGTTATTGTAGAAAGTAAGTGCTGTGGATGTGAAGGT
>NW_011449257.1:0-582 GCF_000754665.1 Bison bison bison | reverse complement strand
TGCTAAAACACTTCAGTTGTGTCTAACTCTTTGGAATCCCATGGACTGTAGCCCTCCAGACTCCTCTGTTCGCAGGAATTCTCAAGGCAAGAATACTGGAGTGGGTTGCCATGCCCTCTTCCAGGGGATCTTCCTGACCCAGGGATCAAACTGCATCTCATAAGACTCCTGTATCAGCAGGCAGGTTCTTTACCAATAACACCACCTGGGAAGCCCATTTTTACTGTGAATAGTTATTAATTTAGAGGTAAAAAATGAGTAAGCAAAACTTTTAAACTTATAAGACTCAAATGCTCATTATTCCTTTCCTTATTTTATGTTTTCATAGAACTTATTACCTTCTTACATACTATAAAATGCTTATTATATGCCTCTCTTCATGGGAATATAAGCTTCACAAAGGTAGATGTTTCTTCTTATTGAGTTTCCCCAATACTTAGAATAATGACCAAAACAAAGTAGGTGACCAATATTATTTGCAGAATAAATTTTTATAGTATCAAAATATCAGAAACAATTGCACTCATCTCACATGCTAGCAAAGTAATGCTCAAAATTCTCCAAGCCAGGTTTCAACAGTAT
>NW_011449256.1:0-582 GCF_000754665.1 Bison bison bison | reverse complement strand
CAGGGAAGTCAAGTCTCCTTTCAAGTTGTGAGGGGTGCGCGGGATTGCTCTCAAGCCACTGCAGGAGAATCGTGTCTTATCTTGCATTTGGGGGGAAAACTCGTGGTGTTTCTTGAGGTGCAGCAGGAAGCTTTGGGTTCCTCTCGAGTTGTGACGGGGACCTCAGGGAGCCTCTCATGTTGCCTCAGGAAAGTCAGGCCTCCTTTCAAGTTGTGAGGGACTCCTCAGGATGCCTCTAGAGTTGCTGCAGCAGAATACGGTCTCATCTCGAGTTAAGGTGTGCAATTCAGGGTTGCTCTCCAATTGCCACAGGTATCTCAGAGTTCCTATAGTGTTTCAAAAAGTGAGTCAGCCCTCATCTCATTTTGAGGCATATAACTCCTCTTTCCTCTGGAGTTGTAAAACGGGTGTTGGGTCTCCTATCGAGTTCAGGTGGGGAATTTGGACTTTTTCTACATGTACAACAGGGGAGTCATACCTCCTTCATGTTGTGAGGGGATGGATACTCGGGGTTCCACTCGATCAGCTCAGGGGAATCAGGCCTTGTCTTGAGTTTACGGGGGGGGACTCGGTTTCCTTTCT
>NW_011449255.1:0-582 GCF_000754665.1 Bison bison bison | reverse complement strand
GGGTGCCATTTCCTTCTCCAGGGATCTTCCCGACCCAGGGATTGAACCCACATCTCCTGCATTGGCAGGTGGATTCTTTACCACTGAGCCAGAGGGGAAGCCCCTCAGTACCCATTACCAGCTTAAATATTTTAAGAATGCTTGGTCATCACCAGTTTCTGTTGCTAGTTCTGCAACCATGGCATGGTGAGAATGATTCCATCATATTAGCAGAACAACGTGTTATGAAGTCACTTCACGGGCAACACTGTGGCACCGCTGTGTCCCCTCTTTTAGTCTTCCTGAGACACACTTCTGTCAATTTCACCATTCCGCCAACAGAGCGAAAAGGGAAAGTGAAAGCCGCTCAGTCGTGTCCGACTCTTTGCACCCCATGGACTGTATAGTCCATGGAATTCTCCAGGCCAGAATACTGGAGTTCCCTTCTCCAGGGGATCTTCCCAACCCAGGGATCTAACCCAGGTCTCCCGCACTGCAGGCGGATTCCTGCTGAGCCACAAGGGAAGCCCAAGAAAACTGCAGTGGGTAGCCTATCCCTTCTCCAGCAGATCTTCCTGACCCAGGGATCGAACCGGGATCTCC
>NW_011449254.1:0-582 GCF_000754665.1 Bison bison bison | reverse complement strand
CTCCTCCGTCAGTCACTCCTCTCGTTACCACTGAGTAGTATTTCTGTGGGTCCTGAAATAAAATGCAGTTTTTGGTGCATTCACCAGTCGAAGGACATTTGGATTTTTTCTGTTTGGGGTTATTATAAAGCCACGGTAAACATCTGTGTACAGATTCTTGTGTGACGTTGTCATTTCACTTTGGTAAATGCCTGGGAGTAGAACAGCTGAGTTGGATGGTAAATGTAGGTCTTACTTTCCAAGAAAGTACCAAACTACCCTCCACGCTGGGTGTACCATTTTGCATTTCCGTGGGCAATGATGGAAACTCTAGTTACTCTGTCTTCTCACCAGCACTTGGTATTTTCTGGTTTTTCTTTTCTCCATTCAGGTAGATGTGTATTGATATCCCACTGGGGTTTTAATTTATTTCCCCCATGGGGAATGGTGTGGAGCAGTTTTTATGGGCTTATTTGCCATCTGCTTTTCTCCTTTTGTGGAATGTCATTTGAATCTTTTTACCTGTATTTTCTCAGGTTGGTTGTGTTTTGTTCGTAAGGTATTTGTATATTTCAGGCACAGTCTTTTATCACGTGTGTGATT
>NW_011449253.1:0-582 GCF_000754665.1 Bison bison bison | reverse complement strand
GAGTCAGACACGACTGAGCGCCTGAACACACCCATAATATACACTACCGCATGTAAAACAGATAGCTAGCGGAAAGCTGCTGTATAGCACAGGGAGTTCAGCTCAGCTCTCTGTGATGACCTGGAGGGGTGGGATGGGGTGAGGTGGGGTGGAAGGAGGTAGGGATACATGCGTATGCATAGCTGATTCACATCACTGTACAGCAGAAACTAACAAAATATTATAAAGCAATGGTACTCCTATCAGAAATGAGGAATGGAAAACAACAAAACTGAGTGTCTCTCAAAGGAAAGCACACTGACCGCTCTCTGGGTATTTCACTTAGTCCTCTAAGTATACAACCTCTGTGTGTGTAAATGAGTTGAGTCCGCCTTTCATTTAAAAATGCAAGATGATCTTTAGTTAAAAGATTCAGGAATGACGTTTACTTAGAATAAGTGAGAAAAATATATCGTGACGTGGCTTCTTTGGGGGCCAATCTGTACCTAAGTAAAAGGAATTTCCACTCCCACCCAACATACACACACACGTGCACACACACACGTGCACACACACGTGCACACACACACGTGCACACACACG
>NW_011449252.1:0-582 GCF_000754665.1 Bison bison bison | reverse complement strand
ACTCCACTCTCCTATCTACACACACACACACACACCTACACATGGATGTACACACCCACATGCACATATAAACCTATGGACACAGATGCACATGAACAGAGAGAGAGAAAGTAACATTCCTCCATTTTTCCAAACTATTTTAAAGTAGGTTTTAGGCATCATGACATTGTTCTTTCAAAATACTTTAGCATAAATTCAAGAATAATAACATTCTCCTGTGTAATCATAATACTATTATCACACCTAAGAAAATCAATGAAATATAATAACATCTAAGAAAAAACTATATGAAAATTTTCCCATTGTTTCAAAATATACTTTATCTTTTCCAATCTGGGACCCAATCAACATTTACACTTTGGATTGGGTTATTGACTCACCTTTGACTTCTTGAATCTAGAGCAATTACCCTTCCTCTCTTTATTCTCGATACTACTGAATACTTTTAAGAATTCAGGCCAATTATCCTGCAGAGGAGTTCACATTATTGATTCATCTTGTATTAAGATTCAGGTTAAAAGTTTTCCAGGCAGAACACCTTATGGTGACCACTTAACAGATCAGAAGACCCCTATTAAGCTT
>NW_011449251.1:0-582 GCF_000754665.1 Bison bison bison | reverse complement strand
TATTTGTCTTTCTTCCTCCAAGTCCATCCATGTTGCTGCAAATGGCAAAATGCCATTCATTTTTATGTCTATGTAGTATTCCATTATGTGTATATGTGTGTGTGTGTGCACGCCACACCTTATTTATAGATTCACCAGTTGATGGACACTTAGATTGCTTCCATATCTGACAACTGTAAATAATTCTACCATGAACATTGGGGAGCATGTATCTTTTCAAATTAGTGTTTTTATCAGATATATACTCAGGAATGGAATTGCTGGGTCACATAGCCCAATTTTAGTATTCTGAGAAACGTCCCTACTGTTTTCCATAGTGACAGCACCAATTTACATTCCCACCAACAGTGCACAAATATTCCCTTTTTGCCACATCCTTGCTATCACTTGTTATTTGTGTTCTTTTTGATGATCGACATTCTCACAGGTATGAGGTGACATCTCATTGTGATTTTGATTTCCATTTCTCTGATGGGTTAGTGATGTTGAGCATCTTTTCATGTGCCTGTTAGCCATCTGTATATCTACCTTGGAAATTTTCTTTTCAGTTTTTCTGCCCATTTTTAAAGTGTGTGTGTGTGT
>NW_011449250.1:0-582 GCF_000754665.1 Bison bison bison | reverse complement strand
CCACCTGCCAACTAGATCCTCCACACAGGTTACCAACTCACATTACAGCAGCCAAGACCCAGCTGCCTATAGGCAAGGTGTTGGTGGATCAAAGTCTATCTGGATGACGTCAAATTCAAATCTAGGACAGCCCACTCCATGTGTGTTAAGAGACTCACCAATCTGTTCTAAGCAAACATTTGTGATGTGAAATTTCAAACTCTTTTGTCTTATATGACTTAATAGATGACTTAACCATCTAGAGGAGATTCTTTTTTAAAAACATTTATTTATCTATTTCATTTGGCTGGGCCAGGTCCTAGTTGTGGCACACGGGCTCCAGAGCACACGGCTTCACCAGCTGCAGTGTGTGGACTTAGTTGCTCCATAGCCTGTGGCAGGTGGATTCTTAACCACTGAACTATCAGGGTAGTCCCTAGAGGAGACTCTGAATCGAGATTTGGTGTATTTTCATGGGTATACTTTAAAAAAATAATAATAATTTTCTGCACAATTTTTTATTAAATATATATGTTTTTTTTTTCTTTTTTTTTTTTTTCTCTAATTTTATTTTATTTTTAAACTTTACATAATTGTATTAGT
>NW_011449249.1:0-582 GCF_000754665.1 Bison bison bison | reverse complement strand
ATGGGATTCTCCAGGCAAGAATAGTGGAGTGGTTTGCCATTTCCTTCTCCAGGGGATCTTCCCAACCCATGGATCTAACCTGGGTCTCCTGCATTGCAGGCAGATTCTTTACCATCTGACCCACCAGTTAAATAGCATTCTTCTTCCCTCCTTCCTTTTTAGAATAAACTAATCTCTTCTCTATCATTCTGACTAATTGCCCTGCTTGTTGACCTCTTTGGTTTATTTCTGCCTCCCATCATTGATGCCAAAGTCTTCTCTTGAACTTTAGTCCATCTGGCTGTAGCTGGATATCTGTTCTTATTATTATCTTTTCTTAGACTTTGTTTTGCCTTTTACATTTATCTAACCTGCGTGTATCCTCTCTGTATTGTTGATCCCATCCAGCCTGGATTTAGTGTCGTTTCACCCTCTTCTGCTTGGCTAAGAGGGTATCCTGGTTTTAGTCACTCTAGAGATCAGACCCAGAGAAGGCAATTGCACCCCACTCCAGTACTCTTGCCTGGAAAATCACATGGACGGAGGAGCCTGGTAGGCTGCAGTCCATGGGGTCGCTAAGAATCGGACACGACTGAGTGACTT
>NW_011449248.1:0-583 GCF_000754665.1 Bison bison bison | reverse complement strand
TCCAGTAGGTCAGTTCTTCGCATCAGGTGGCCAAAGTACTGGAGTTTCAGCTTCAGCATCAGTCCTTCCAATGAATATTCAGGACTGATTTCCTTTATTTGGATGGTGTGTTCTATAAATGTCAATTAGGTCAAGTAGGTTGATAGTGTTGTTCACGTCTTCTAGTGCTTTCTGATTTTTTATCTACTTGTTCTGTTAATTACTGAGAGAGGAATGTTGAAATCCCTAACTATAATTGCAGATTTTTAATTTGTTTCTCCTTGCCACTCTCATTTTTCATTCATATATTTTGAAGCTGTTACCAAATGGATAACTTTTTAGGTAATGTCTTCTTCATCAGTTGACCTTTCTATCATGGTGAAGTAACATTCTGTATCCCTGATAATAATCTCTGCTTTGACACTGACTTTGTCTTAAAGTGATACATTCACTCCAGTTTTCTTTTCATTAGTGTTAGCATAGGATAATTTTTTCTATCCTTTTAACTTTTTATTTTCTATTGAAGATGGTTCTTGTATATAGTTGGCTTTTGCTTTTTTGTCTAGTGTGATGATTCTTTTAATTAGGGTGATTAGAGCATTTA
>NW_011449247.1:0-583 GCF_000754665.1 Bison bison bison | reverse complement strand
TGGGGCTCAAGAAAAGAACAAGAAACAGGAGGGAAGAGGGCAGGGCACAACTTTTGAAAGAATGGCATAGCCCAAGGGCATAACATAAGCCAAGTAAAATCAAATGGGTCCAAGAGGACAAGTCAATTTCAACTAAACTTTGATCCTCAATCTGCAAGCTGAATGACACACCCAGAGGTACTAGGACAGTTCCAAGACACTGTCAAGAGACCAAGGAGTGGGTGTTTCCCCAACTGTTGGAATGATCCTCCCACTCATTAGCATCTGAAATCACCCAGCTCTAAAAAACTAACCATGCCAGGTTCCATGTTCCCCTGCTCTTGCCCTCTGTGATGGCCTATACCCTGTGGAGTCTGCTTCTCTCTAAATCTGGACAAATCTACTTCATACCTGTCACTGTGTATCTCACTGATTTTTTTTTTTTTTTTTTGCAATGAGACAATCAAGAGCCTGAGCTTCATTAGGTCCTAAAACCAGGTACCAGGGGTTTTGGCCAGCTCAAGTTCCTATCAGATAAGATAGGAACAGAGTCCCTACAACATGGGTTTGAGTCCCAATCTTAGGTAAATGGTTTCAAGCACAG
>NW_011449246.1:0-583 GCF_000754665.1 Bison bison bison | reverse complement strand
GACTCTTCGAGATCCCATGGACTGCAGCCCACCAGGCTCCTCCATCCATGGGATTTTCCAGGCAAGAGTACAGGAGTAGGGTGCCATTGCCTTCTCTGATCTCATGTCATTAAACACTGGCAATTCCATAATATCCACTCAAGTTCCATGGCTTTATGGTAATGAAAAAAAAAATGAAGGGTTTTAAACTAAAGTAAATATGAACTGTAACTTAAAATATTGGGAGTTTGGTAGTGATATATTTTTTATATTATACCCTATTTAAGAATGAGGAGTTTTCTTCTAATTATTCAGATGACCTATATATCTTTTATCACATCATTAATGTTTTCTTTGCACTTTGGAAACAAGATATCCAAGAATAAATCAAATAGCATGAAAATGAAGGAAAAATGTTTATATGTGGCCTGTCATTGAGATTAAAAAAGGATAATATATTAAGATTCTTGGCAGTTGACCTGAGGGCATAAAATCTGCCGGTCTTCAGACATAATTCCCTACTTAGTATCCTTCTTATACCTGACGAAGTAAAATAAAAGATCCAGGTGTGTGTGTGTGTGTGTGTGTGTGTGTGTGTGTGTGT
>NW_011449245.1:0-583 GCF_000754665.1 Bison bison bison | reverse complement strand
TGTGCTGGGACCAGGGCTGCTGGATGTCGGCCCCAGGGCAGCCAGCCGTGAGCAGGGCTTGAAATGTTCACTTGCCCAGGCTGACCAGCCCGGCGGACCCCCCCTTCTTGAGGGGAACCCCAGGCCTGAGAGAGCTTGGAACAGAGGGCAGGTGGGGTCATGAGAAAGGCCTGGCTGGGCCCAGGTCTCTGGGTGACTCATGGGGGACTCTGGTGATGCAAGGAGGCTCACACAGGGGAGGTCGCAGAGGCAGGATACCCAGCCCTGCTGTACCCCAACTCCTGCAAGCTCAGCTGCCCATAAGTAGGTAGAGAGTGGAAATGCTGGACCCTGCAGGGGAGGAAGTGTGTGGAGGCAGGGGTGCTTTGTCTGGGGCACTGAGTAGGAAGCAGGAGGAGGTCAGGGTGAAGCGAGCTGGTCCAGCTAGGAATTGGGAATTCAGCAAATAGGTTTTGTCTCCCTTGACTACCACAGGTAATCAACTGGTTTTGAGGCCTGAGTATGGTGCAGCAAGTGCTGTGGTTGACTAGTAATGCCTGCCCGGGAAGAATCGTGGCCAAGCAGCTGACCCTCTGGGCTGGTG
>NW_011449244.1:0-583 GCF_000754665.1 Bison bison bison | reverse complement strand
TAAAAAAAAAAAAAACACAGAGACATATACATGCAAAAGTGATATCTCTTCCAAAAACGATTTATACTTATTCTTCAGTTGTATCATTTCAACTCCTGTGATGCATCTCTGTAGTAGAAAATGTATGACTCAGGGATTCAGACAAACCAGGGCCTAGTATTTCTTTTCTGTTTTTGCTGACTTTGACGCAACTGACTTTATCTGAGAAGCAGTGTCCTCATCTGTAAAAAATAAGAGTATGATATGTAATGTAGCTTCTAGAATTACTGTGATTTCATATGGCGTAGTATATGAAGGTATCTGCTCGGATGGACCTGGCAATAGAAGATACTTATATGGACTTCCCTGGTGGTCCAGTAGTGAAGATTTGCTTTTCAGTGCAGAGGATGCAGATTTAACCCCAGTCTGTAAGATAAGATCCCATATGCCAAGAGTCAACTAAGCCCGCGTGGTGCAACGAAAACCCTATGCAGCCAAATAAATAATTTTTTTTTAAGATGCTCGTAAACAATTATGTTTGGTCTGTAAAAAGATCAGTTCAGTTCAGTTCAGTGGCTCAGTCATGTCCGACTCTTTGCAACCC
>NW_011449243.1:0-583 GCF_000754665.1 Bison bison bison | reverse complement strand
CGGGGGAGGGCATTCTCTTCCCAATAGTTTCCGGGCCCCTGCCACTCTACTGTGAAGTGTCTAGAGATCAGAAATCTGGGGTGGAGATAGAATTTCACTTTTAAAGGCGGATGGCGACCCCCTGTGCCCACTACCGCTGTAAAAGTTCTACTTTGTCCTTTTATAATTTCTTTAACCCCCCCCTCTTCAAGTCTCTTGGTCATTTATTAAGGTCCATCTTTTATTTTTAAACATTTCTTATGTTGTCATATTGGGTTCAGGAGGCAGCATGTACCCTGTTGTGGTGTCTGCTCCAACCCAAATGCTGAATCACCTGGTAAGTCAAAGGCTGATGGACTTGAATGGGGCCCAGAATAAAAGAAGAGCCTTCAGTTCACCCCGTTTGCTTTGTGGGCAGTTCTGCCAAAGCCCTAGTGGGCCCAGGGGCGCTTCCTGAGTCTGCAGCTGACTGGGGTGCTGGGAGAGCCCAAAGAGGGCTCTGACGGGTGAATCAGAGCAAACGCCCTTAGGGTTTTGGGGCAAAGCCATGCTCTCTTCAGAAAGTAAATATTGTTCTGAGAATAATTGTTGGCTCACTCTTAGG
>NW_011449242.1:0-583 GCF_000754665.1 Bison bison bison | reverse complement strand
GGGAGTTGGTGATGGACAGGGAGGCCTGGCGTGCTGCGATTCATGGGGTCGCAAAGAGTCGGACATGACTGAGCGACTGAACTGAACTGAACTGATGGAGTATATTGTTCTGTAATTTTTTAAAATATTTTTTTAAGTTTTGGTGTTGTGGTTATAGAAATCTACTACAGTGGGTAGGGAAATATCCTTCCTCCTCTGTGTCCCTAGAAAGTTTGTATAAGATTGATTTTATTTATTCCTTCCATCATTGATGGAATTCACTGGTGAAGCTTTCTAGCCTGAAGTTGTCTTTATTGAAATTAATAAAAAAATTTAATTCCTTTGATATATTAAAAGCTATTTATATTTTTTAATCTATCTTGTTTTAGTTTTCATCTGTTGTATTTTTAAGGAGTTTCCTATATATCTGTGTTGTTGCATTTCTCAGCATACATAGTTCATAATATTCTATTACTCTTTTATTTCAGTTCTTTAAAGGTGTTATTCTATTTTCTTTTGACTTATATTGTTTCTGATAAGAAGTAAGTTATGATTCGTATCATTTTTTTACTTGCATGTAATTTTTCTTTTCCTTTCCTTTTTT
>NW_011449241.1:0-583 GCF_000754665.1 Bison bison bison | reverse complement strand
TTGACACTAGACGTATTTTACAAACATATTAGTCTTTAATTTGGATATATTTGGTAGAGATGCAGGTGATTTTAGAGAGAAAAAGATGTTTCAATAAATACTTATTTCCAATTTAATGGAGGTCTGTATTACTAAGATTCACTTTCCGGATAATTCCTTGTTGTTATGCTCCATTAATGTAAAGTTTAACTGACTCATTAAAAAATATTTCTGAAGCTTATCTTAGTAATTTCTGGATGAAGATCAGATGCTCTACAACATTCAACCAGGAAATTATGTATATTGGAAAAGGCATCATTTAATAGACTCACCACAACCCAGATACAAAGGCCCTCAACAGGATCCCTGCACTGTACTGTTCTATAGGAAGGACTGATAACCTCAAACTCACCTTAAAACAATGCTCAAACTGAAGAAACTGTACTTCCACCTGAAATGAGATGTCAGAATTAGACAGCTTACCCAAGATGCTGGACATGACTTGCATGATCATTTCTAATGTTTTCTTGACTTCTTGCTGCTGCTGCTAAGTCACTTCAGTCGTGTCCGACTCTGTGCGACCCCACAGACGGCAGCCCACCAG
>NW_011449240.1:0-583 GCF_000754665.1 Bison bison bison | reverse complement strand
TTTTTTTTTTTGAACTTAGTTTATACGCTTTCATTTCACCCATAAAATTTCTGTTTCTAATGTTTTCTTTGTTATTACTTGCTAATTTAAATCTGTATTGGATTAAATGGCTCTCAGATTTTCTAGGGTTGTACAGTAGTCTGGTTCTGTTAATTTTCCATTAGTTGAGGTCATGGGGTTGCAAAGAGTCAGACACAACTGAGCGACTTAACACACGGCCAGTAGTCTGTTACTGCTCTTTTATTAAGATTTTACCTCCTTTCTGATATCTCAAGTTAAATTTACTGAAAGACTTACGTTAGCGATTATAAAGTGTTCTGTGGTGTTTAGTGCTTATGTGATTAGTAAATGCTGTTTTGACTCAAAAATCAAGATTTAGTTATTTTAAAGTATAGACTCTGAGTTAAATAATCAGGAATACCTCAATATAGGTAAAGGGATTGACATGAAATTTGGTAATGGTCCATGTTTATCTTTCCTAAATTCAGTTCAGTTCAGTTCTGTTGCTCAGTTGTGTCCGACTCTTTGTGACCCCATGCACTACAGCACGCCAGGCTTCCCTGTCCATCACCAACTCCCGGAG
>NW_011449239.1:0-583 GCF_000754665.1 Bison bison bison | reverse complement strand
TCAAGAAGGAGTGAATTAGAGTGTACTGAACTACTTCTAGAAAAAATGCAGGATTTGGTTGTTAGGAACCACTATTAACATTTTGTTATACAATGATGATATAACTTTATTTATGGTGAATTGCTAATTTAGTTCATGAAAAAAAGAACCTCATCTTATCTCAATAATCTTCTCAAAATAATGCAAATATGAACCCATGCAAACAGAATTTGTTGAGAAGAGATGAGGAATCAAAGAGAAAAAAATCACCCATATGTTCAAGACATTATCTGTAGCAATGACCACATGAACTCTGCTGCATGCATCAAAGAGATACATTTCCTCTGAAAAAAAATGTGTACTGAAAAATATGCTTAGAAAAAATAGGATATTAAATTTTAATGAATAATTTTGTGTTTTATGGAAAAACTCTTATGGAACATTGCAGAACAGAAATTATGATTTCATTCACATAAAATATTCAGGTTAGAAATATGTACTATTTTTAACATTTCTAACAATATAAAATCTTTTCGAAAATAGTTGAAGCAATTGCAGTTGTCCATATTAACAATTCTGTTAATGAATGTAAAAATGAAAATTA
>NW_011449238.1:0-583 GCF_000754665.1 Bison bison bison | reverse complement strand
TCCATCCTAAAGGAGATCAGTCCTGGGTGTTCATTTGTAGGACTGATGTTGAAGCTGAAACTCCAATACATTGGCCACCTGATGTGAAGAGCTGATACATTTGAAAAGACCCTGATGCTGGAAAGATTTAGGGCATGAGGAGAAGGGGATGACAGAGGATGAGATGGTTGGATGACATCACTGACTCAATGCACATGGGTCTGGGTGAACTCTGGGAGTTGGTGATGGACAGGGAGGCCTGGCGCGCTACAGTTCATGGGGTCGCAGAGTCAGACAGGACTGAGCAACTGAACTGAATTGAACTATTGTCCAATTTGCTCCTGATCCTCTCCAATACATTTTTCCTCTCAAACATATTTTTCATATTTCAAATTTTAAATGGGTCTATTTTATATGTTCCTTATTTTTCATCAAACTCATGGTTTCTTGATTATTTGAAGCACATAATAACTCTTTAATGCCTTTGTGTATTTATTCATTATCCATGTCATTTGGATATGTTTATATTGATTGTTTTTTTCTCCTTATTTGTGTGTCCTGGTTTCATGCTTTGCATATCTGGATTTTTTTTTTTTTTTAATAC
>NW_011449237.1:0-583 GCF_000754665.1 Bison bison bison | reverse complement strand
CACTGGGTATCACAAAGAATCAGACATAACTGAGTGCATACACACACACATGGATATAATGTAGAGTTATAAAAGGTGTGATTTTTATGTTTGGTGTTGGGTGTGATTCCACTGAAGAAAGCAGTTTCAATTTCCACTTAAGTTTTCTTAATATGCATTTCTTATAAATGCATATTTATCAGTGTATATATACACACTTTTACAGGAGGAATGATGTGTTTCATTTAGGGAAGAAAGTGACAGGAGCCAAATGCATGCAACTCACGATATGTGTAAAAGCTACAAGAATAGTAGAACAGCATCTGATTGAAAGTAAGGGCTTGATAAATGTTAGCTATTGTTGCTACTCTTACTACTACTGTCTCTGGTACTCCAGTAGTCTTTTAGAAAAGATAGTCATCAAGTAATTCTACTGTAAATGGACAGCAGTTATCCAAGTAATTCTACCATAAATATAAATATACTTCATTAGGAGATCCACACCATTCTTGTCCACACAGTTATCTAAGTAATTAGATAAATAAATAAATAATAAAATAAATAAATAAAATAAATAAAATAACCACACAGTTATCTAAGTAAT
>NW_011449236.1:0-583 GCF_000754665.1 Bison bison bison | reverse complement strand
TTCCTAGCCTCTAGTCACTGGATGCCAGTAGCAGCTTCTCCAGTTGTGACAAAAATGTCTCCAGACATTCCCAGATGTCCGCTTGAAGGCAAAATCGCCTATAGTTGGAAACACTACCTTGGTGTGACTGTTTGAGCGATATCCATCTCCTTTAGTATCTAAGTTTCACAAAAGCAGGAGCCTGTTTCTTGTATTCCTAATGCCTAGAGTAGGCACTTAACGGATCCTTGTTCAACAGATGAATGAATCTAATTCCAAACAAGTTTAAAATATTTTAATGCTTTTTTATTTTGTGCAATCCTTTTCCTGATCACCAAAAAGTATGAAAAGAAATCTTCCTGCTGCCTCCCTACCTGAACAGCAGCGACATGCTTCCAGGTTCCTTTGACCAGTAACATAGGGGTTGAAGACATTCCCCAGTCTCCAACGCTAGAAGAGGCGGTCCACTGAGGCATTATATCAATTGTCCCAGAGAGGGAAGAGAAAGAGGTTTTTTGTTGTTCTTTTGTTTATTTCTGTTTTGTTTTGATTGCACTGCACAGCATATAGTATCTTAGTTCTCCCACCAGGGATTGAGCCTATG
>NW_011449235.1:0-583 GCF_000754665.1 Bison bison bison | reverse complement strand
TTTTTTTTTTTTTCTTTTCTGAAAGCCTACACCAAAACCCAGCAGGAATTACAGAGAAAACAGCAACCAGATCAAGATCAAGCATTCCCTCCTCCCCACCACCTCCTCTCCACCAACCAGGACAAGCTCTGAGCCGCTTGACGACTCCATCAAATAAAATGTAAAGAAAGAATCAGAGCGAGAGGACGTGCTGGCATTTTCTCCATGTGCTTCCACTTAACACTGCAGCCAGCACTGCACAGAGCAGGAACCCAGGGCCTGGAGGCGGTGGGAAGAACGGACGTTCCCAGTGGGGTCTGGATGTGACAGGTCTTCAAAATACACGCTAGGGCAGGGGACCTCCAGGGCGGTTCGCTCTCGCTGCTCCCCAAAGGGCTGCTCCTGCAGGTGGGCTCTGTGATCCCTGGTCTCCTCGCCGTCAGAGTGGAGTGCATAGTAAACAAACAACGAAGCTCTCATCTTCAGAACAGTTTACTACAGCAAGCGCCACCCTCCGCGGCAGACATCACCCTCTCTCTTCAGAGGTAGCCTGCTCAAAGCTGAGTTGTCATTTTAAGAGCCAGAGATCTCCTCTTTCACTCGC
>NW_011449234.1:0-583 GCF_000754665.1 Bison bison bison | reverse complement strand
CTTCCAATGTGGCTCAGTGGAAGAATCCGCCTGCCAAGGAGGAGACATAGGTTCAATCCCTGGTTTGGGAAGATGCCCTGGAGAAGGAAATGACAACCTACTCCAGTATGCTTGCCTGGGAAATCCCATGGAGAGAGGAGTCTAGTGGGCTACAGACCACAGGGTCAGAAAGAGTTAGACACAACTTGGCGACTAAACAACAATTATACATACATACACATACAATCACATATGCAATAAACTCTGGTCCATCTCTATTTCATGTGGGTAATTCTATAATTTTTTTTAAATAAACAAAACCAATACCTGTTCTTTCCCCAAATTTATTCATGCTACTGTGAACCAGGCCTCAATCAAAGTGCTTTACATATTCTTCCAACAACATCTGATTTATACATTTACTACTAAATTTTACATATAAAATACTGAGGCATGAAGAGGTTCAGTACCCTGATGAGAGTTATGGTTTTGTAGCTGGAAGAGCAATGGCACCCCACTCCAGTACCCTTGGAGAAGGCAATGGCACCCCACTCCAGTACTCTTGCCTGGAAAATCCCATGGACGGAGGAGCCTGGTAGGCTGT
>NW_011449233.1:0-583 GCF_000754665.1 Bison bison bison | reverse complement strand
TTTTTTTTTTTTTTTTTTTAGTGTAAGTATGTCCCATGCAACATTCGAGACATGCTGAAAAGTTACTTGTGCTTTATCAGAAATTCCTTTGATGGGGTGTCCTGCATTTTATCTGATTCATTCTCCTGGGGGAGTCTTCTCTTTGATGGGGGACTTCTCCAGCTTATTGCTTTTAGGGATCAAAATTTCTCCTCGCAGCCTGACCTGTTGGGATATGTTGTTGGAAACTCTAAAAATTAAATATTCCTTCCCTCTCTCCTTTCTCCCCAGGGTATCCAGGTGCACAGATCCAGTAAAGGCTTTCATTTCACTTTCTGGCAGTGAATCCTCAGCATGGAGCCAGATTCTCCCAGTGGGCAAGTTCTACTGTGGGAAAGGGAGAGGTAACTCTGAAGTTGTAACTCCTTCAAGCAGCCAGGATTCCCTTGAGGAAGAGAGATCCTCAAGACAGGAACTCTGCTTCATCCAAGGGCCTCATTTCAGCAATGTGGATATCTATATGGATAAACTCACGATTCAGCTCACCACTGATCAACTGTGAATTGCTGTTCCATGTACAGATCAGATCAGAACCAATGGGCAA
>NW_011449232.1:0-583 GCF_000754665.1 Bison bison bison | reverse complement strand
TCCCCTAGAGGGCCTGCCTCAGACACCCGGGTGGTCCACCTCAGGGTCTTTGTGCCTGTGGTACCCTCTGCCTGGAGCGCTCCTGCCCTGCACATCCACATTACCTACTCCCTTGGTATCTTCACCCAGAATCCACCTGGATCAGGCCTCCCCATCCCTCCTACCACCCTCCCCTTTTATATCTCCCATGTCGGGCTTGCATTTTCTCCTTAACACCTGTCACTAAACACGCTACATGTTCTGTCCTGTATCTGATTTGTCTGGCCTCCGAGAACGGGAGAGGTGTTTGGGATCTGTTCAGTGACAGAGCCCTGGCCCCGGGGACAGCCGCACAGAACGGGTGTCTAGTTTCCTGCCCTGCAGCCACTGCCCCTCCCCGCCGACTGCCCCTCACATGGTGCTGGACGCCAGGTTGGTGTCCTCGTGCTTGAGCTTCCCATCCAGAGCGAGGCCGCGCTTCTCCCGGTTGTTGCTGAGCAGCGGGGTTATGGTGTACACCTTACAGAACGTGGAACTGGGCGACACCTGGTCACTGCAGGGTGGGGACGAGAGGGAGGGGCTGAGGCGCTCCGCTCGACCGCGC
>NW_011449231.1:0-583 GCF_000754665.1 Bison bison bison | reverse complement strand
ATATTGTTTAGCCTCCACATATTTGTGGTTTTTGCAGTTTTATTCTTGCTACCATCAGCACCAGTGTCCAAGTGGTAGAATGGGTTCTCAAGAATTGCTGACACCAGTGTCTGTGTCCCCAGGGGGAGCTCCAGCTGCCTCCTGCCTCTCTGGGAGACTCTCCAAGATCAACAGGTGGGTCTCACCCAGCTCCTTTCAAATTACTACTTCTGTCTAAGATATTGGAGCATGTGAGATTTTGTGTGCCCCCTTTAAGAGTGGAGTCTACTTCCCACAGCACTCTGAGTCTCCCAAAAGTGAGCCTAGCTGGTCTTCAAAGCCAAACCTTCTAAGGGCTTTTCCTCCCAGTATAAGATCCCTGGGCTGAGGAACCTAGTATGGGGTTCAGACCCCTTGATCCTTGAGGAGACCCTAAGTAGCTGTAATTATCCTCCCCTTTGTGGGTGACCACCAGAAGGGCCCCATGCCTGAAGGGCAGCGGCCAACAGGAGCTACCCCACGTCCGAGGTCAGGGGCAGCGGCCGAGAGTGCCAGGCTGGGACGGCGCAGGAACGGCCGAGAGAAGCTACCCTGCGTCTGAGGT
>NW_011449230.1:0-583 GCF_000754665.1 Bison bison bison | reverse complement strand
ACCAAGGACCTGCTTTTTGCAGCTCCAACACCCACTCCCTTCTTCCCCGCCACTCCCTCCCAGAAAGAGAGAGAGAAAGAAAAAAGGAGACAGAAAGATTCCGGAATTTGAGCCTCTCCAAAGAGGAAACATACCCAGCAAACTCAGTTGATTAAACATCAGACAGACAGACAGACAGACCCCAAATCTTCTGTCCAACTGGAAAGGTAAGATCTGGGGGGGAGAGGAAGGCAGGCAGGGTGTGAAACAACTCAAGCTTCTTGTTCGTTCTGGGGAAGAGGTTGCTCCTGAGAGGGTAGAAGTTTTCAGTTGGGAGCGACCAACCTAGATTTTTTTTTTTTTTTGAAGGCTGGATCGGACAGCCTTGGCTGACCATGGGAATGGCTTTTCAACTGCCTTTCTTTTCCTTCAGTTTCTCCTAGAAGTTGGGTCTTTTGGCTCCAGATGTTGAAAAAGTCAGAGAATGTTTTAGATTTTTAATCTTTTGAAAAGTCTTTCTTCTATTTGCGTGGATTGTTAGTCTGAAATGATGTGTACCTACCACCTCATTTGGGGCAGGTACTTTTTTTTTTTTTTGCATTTT
>NW_011449229.1:0-583 GCF_000754665.1 Bison bison bison | reverse complement strand
TCTTAGCCACTGGACCACCAGGGAAGTCTCAAGGCTATGTATTTTAAAAAGGACTGGTATAGAAGGGGAGAACAAATAAGGAAAGGCAGCAAAAAGAGAGAGGAAAGGCGGGGAGGAGGAGACAGGATGGCCATAGATCCTCACCAGACCTCTCATTAGAGGAGCATGTCTTTGAACTTGTGAGATGTGGTGAGTAGGTTGGGGATGGCAGTGTTGAACAGTACAGGGGAGGTCCCTCACTAAAGCAGGGGAGGGAGGGATTTGCTTGTGGCTGAACATGGGCCTCCCTCTGGGGATGTAGAAGATCCTGGGCTATAGCTGTGGTCCCCAGGCCAGTCCAGTGTCCAGCTGTGTCCAGCTGGAATGTGTATGCTCCACTATGAGAAGAAGGGGAAGACATCATGGATAAGTAATTTCACCTAGAAAATGATGCTAGACCTTTCCCATCTGTGGAAGGCTTCTGAATGAACAGCAATGTGACAAACCACAAGAGCTTCAAGGATGCAGACAGAAGCGACCAAAGTGATCACTTTAATTCCAGAAGCAGAAACCTTTCCATGTGTCTTCTGAGCCCCGGTGGGTA
>NW_011449228.1:0-583 GCF_000754665.1 Bison bison bison | reverse complement strand
TATTCTTGCCTGGAGAATCCCATGGACAAAGGAGCCTGGCGGGCTACAATCCATGGGGTCGCAAAGAGTCAGACACGACTCAGCACACACACACCCCTAACCTTTTAATTACTCTAACTATGAATAAATGACTTTATTTGAGAACAGGTGTCAAAGGCAGTAGTTTCTCAACATCTTAAAGGAATGGTGAATGCACGTTGGGGGCAGGGTGGAAGAAAGTGACAGGAGGGAAGGAAGATGTGATGCTGACAACCGTATACCTCTCTCTAGTGGAAATTCTGAAAAGGGGAATAAAGAAACAGTAATTATCTACCAACTAAGTTTAGAATCTGATGGGAATCATGATGCAAAGTCTGGAGACTTTTTTGGTTCTCTCAGTATCTCTTAGATACTCTTTCAGTACCTCACAGATAAACCACATCCAAAGAAAGTCATAACTGATTTCAGAGAGAAAAAGCTTTCTTGCTAATAAGCTTTATTATTTTTTTTTTTGTGTAGTAAAGTTTTATTAAAGTATAAAGGAGATAGAGAAAGCTTCTGACATAGGCATCAGAAGGGGGCAGAAAGAGTACCGCTTGCTAGT
>NW_011449227.1:0-583 GCF_000754665.1 Bison bison bison | reverse complement strand
TTTATAATAACTTTAAGTGGAGTATAATCTATAAAAATATTTACTATGCTGTACAACTGAAACTAATACTTTATAAATCAACTATATTTCAATTAAGAAAAAACTCTAGAGAGTATTCAAATTTTCCACATTTGCAATGCTTTTTTTTTTCAATTTGTTTAAACCATAATCCAAATTAGGTCTATATGTCACAATTTAAATTCCTTTAGATCTATAAATTTTCCAATATTTCCCATCAATTTGTTTATTGAAGACAGTAGAGGTTTTTTCCGTATAGTTTTTGCAGTTTGGAGTCTGCTAACTGCAGTCCCATGGTGTCATTTAACATGTTCCTCTGCTCCATGTTATGTTTCTCTATTTAGATGTTGAGATATAAGCAGATTCAAGCTTAATTTTTTGGAAAATACCTCAGAGGTATTGCAATGTAAAGTTTTTTTTTTTTTTCTTTCTCTCTCTCTTTTAATGATGTTACAGGTCACTGGTGATCTTTATTTAGATTGCTAATTTGCTAGAGGTTGCAAAATAGTGATATAATAACTCTTTTTTTTTTTTTTTTTGCTCAAATTTTATTTTATTTTTAAAC
>NW_011449226.1:0-583 GCF_000754665.1 Bison bison bison | reverse complement strand
TGTGGCATGTGAGATCTTAGTTCCCCAACCAGGGGTGGAATCTGTGCCCCCTGCAGTGGAAGCCCAGAGTCTTAACCACTGGACTTGCAGGGAAATCCTAGTTTCTAAGTCTTTGATCCTCTGTAAATCAGATTACTTCTTAGTATTCTCTATTGTTTGATTGAATTCAACTTTCTCAGCTCTTTTTATTCTATCCCTATGTATTCATCTGCTGTCCAACTTCCAAAATGATCCCTTTTCTAGCTTTCCATATATTGAGTTTAAGCCTTAAAATATCCCTTCACTGATTGTGTTAGCCCACTAACAGAAGAGCAAGAGAGTCAAAGTACATGTTAAATCTCCTCTCTTCACACAGAACTTGCTTTTTATTTTCTATTTATGTGAAGTGTGATAATGGCTTTGTTATTGAATATAGCTTATAATTTATGTGAGAGCAATCTAAATCTGATATATGAAAGATGACTTTAATTACAATAAGCTTAAAGCAAAGCTCTCCTTCTTAACACTGCTGCTGCTGCTGCTAAGTCGCTTCAGTTGTGTCCAACTCTGTGCGACCCCAGAGACGGCAGCCCACCAGGCTCCC
>NW_011449225.1:0-583 GCF_000754665.1 Bison bison bison | reverse complement strand
CCTTTGTCTTCTTCTGGAATATCATCTTTTTTCTTGGTTTCTCTTTTGGCACAGGATCTGATCTTTACCATTTCTTCTTCTCCTGCCATTTCACTTTTTGCTTCTATATCACCTGCTTCATTGCATCTAATAAAACAGCCATTGGAGGCCAGTAAAGCCATTTTCCCATCTTGAAAGATGGGTTCTCACTGCTCTCTAGGTCCAATTGCATCTGAACGCCCAACAAGAAGTCCATCTGAATTTATACCTAGGTATTTTCCATAGCCAGATTTCAGGGCAATTCTGGAATCAGACTGTTTGACAGCTGTAAACTGCTCTGGAGGACTAGGGCCTCATCAGCTTCTTTATGTGAAGCTCCCAGTGTAAAAAGTCCATTGTCAAGTGGACTTGACATACTTCTGAACTTGCACTTTAAAATGGTTCGTTGGGCACTCTATTTGGGACTTCATGTTGGGATGGAAAAAGGCCTGGGATTGGGTGGAGACGTGCCCGCTCCACTGGTGCATATGTTTTTGGGGATCTCGGGCTCCGTCTCCACTTTCCTGCCTCCCTCCCCCATTCCTGCTCCGGTTCACGTGTTTGG
>NW_011449224.1:0-583 GCF_000754665.1 Bison bison bison | reverse complement strand
CCTGGAGAATCCCAGGGACAGGGGAGCCTGGTGGGCTGCCGTCCATGGGGTCGCACAGAGTCAGACACAACTGAAGTGACTTAGCAGCAGTGTGTGTAGATAGCTGTTTATGTTCTTCAATAATTACTTTA
Source organism: Bison bison bison (assembly GCF_000754665.1). Classification (NCBI taxonomy): domain Eukaryota; kingdom Metazoa; phylum Chordata; class Mammalia; order Artiodactyla; family Bovidae; genus Bison; species Bison bison. Next base: position 452 of record NW_011449224.1, on the reverse strand, counting down.
TATTTACATACAACTCTAATTCATTTTTATTTAAGTAATTTGCTATCATTTTATAGATAGCTTTTATTTCTATTATAAAACGGACCTTTTACCTGTTATATTATGCTATGTGGATGAATGGTTATTGCTGGTATGTAGGAATGTTACTTATTTTTATATGCTCATCTCAGTATTAACTTTTTCAAACTTCTCTAGTCTCTGGAACTTGAGCTTTTCTGTGAAACTTTGTATCTGTCCTCAAATCAGCAAAGATATTTTCTCTTGTGACTTCAATGCTACAGAACATATGTAAGGGTCAAAGTTTCTAATCTGACAGCCAGAGCAAGGTCCAAGGTGTCTTTGCTTATTACAAGGTGTCTTTGCTAAAATCTGTTCACTTGCCACAATGATTTGGACGAGATTGGCTTGCATTATTCCTTTCATCTTGTTTTTTGCCCACATAGCAGCTGTAT
>NW_011449223.1:0-583 GCF_000754665.1 Bison bison bison | reverse complement strand
GTCCAGTTCCCAACAGGCCACAGACCAGTACTGGTCCATGGCCCAGGATGTGGGGACCTCTGGCACCATTTATTCATTCATGCCTTGAACTTGGACTAAGATTCTTCTACATACCATTGATAGTGACCCACACTGGATAAATCAGCACATTCCCTGAAGTGCTCATAACTACTGCCCTAAATCCCAGTAGAAATCCCATTCTGTCAGCAATCTTACAAAACCTGATGTTTCCTTCACTACTTTCTTTATGGTGCTTATCTTTAGTGTCTGAAGTGAATGTATATCACATTTACATTGAATCCAAACCCTGACCTTGGGTTAGTTTTATGAAGTAATACATTCTTGATTTAGTTCTTTGTAAGGTAGATTGTAGAAGAGATAGTCCCTAAGTCCTATTTGTGTGTTCCTCTCTTTATAGTGTACTAACATTTTAGTCTATAAAGAATAATCTTTAAAAACCATATGCATTTCTCCCTGATTAATAATTTCAAAGACAGTCTCAGTTATCTACAACTGACTGAGGGCCTATATAAGAATCATAGAAAGGCTTCCAGGAATTTTCTTTTTTTTTTTTTTTTTTTTT
>NW_011449222.1:0-583 GCF_000754665.1 Bison bison bison | reverse complement strand
CCAAAGTACTGGACTTTCAGCTTTAGCATCATTCCTTCCAAAGAACACCCAGGACTGATCTCCTTCAGAATGGACTGGTTGGATTTCCTTGCAGTCCGAGGGACTCTCAAGAGTATGCTACTCCTTAAATATTTGTTGAGCACACTGAGACTGGGTGAAGCAATAAAGGAAAACAGATGACTTTAAGGCATGGTCACTGGTCTCCAGGACAGGAAGACAAGATATGCAGATAATGTTACTAGAAACTAATACATGCTACAGCACAGAGTGAATTACATACAACTCATCCAGCATATGAGTGTAGGGGAGAAAGCCTTCCAATTATAAGGGTCCGGATTGGGTGTATAGGAAACACACAATTTGACTTTAGCCTTAAAGACTGAATTAAGAATTTGGTGGAGGTGAGATAGTAAACATTCCTCTGGACAAGGAAATATTCACAAACAAAAGACAGGAAGGAGAGACATACAAGACACAAGAGAGGTGTCCAGAATACAAATTTAACTGAAGTGGAGGGTTCATTGACTGATTCATTTATTGATTTAACCAGTGTTTACTGAAGGCCTGCTAAGTGTCAGACACT
>NW_011449221.1:0-583 GCF_000754665.1 Bison bison bison | reverse complement strand
GATCTGCCAAGAGTCAAAGACTGAGGGAATCTCTGGGTGGAAGAAATAACTACAGCTCATTCAAGCATCATTCTCCCAAACAATCTTCCTCACAATTAAGGAGAACAAAAGTAATTCCCTGTGACTGCTGGTGCTTCCCCAGAGAAGAGAGACTTGGTGTAGTTCGGTGAAGACAGAAATGGAATAACACAGCTGAGTAGAGCATGTGGGCTGCCTAACCTTGCTCCGAGGGGACCCCGCTAGGGAGACTTTCAGTCCTGGGCCATTTGGAGTATACAGCGAAGTCAAAATTCCAAGTGGACAGTGCAGTGTGATGCCAGCAACGTGTACACTGAGTTTAGGAGGACAGCTAAATCGGATTAGAACGGGAAGCTCAGTTGATCTGATTTCTTACTGGCTGTTTTCATCACAGGGCTAGTATTTCTGAGCCCTTCATAGACAGCATGGTCATCATGAGGGGCTGTGACAAAGTCACAGTTTGGGTCATGTCTGATCCAGCCACAATCCTTAGCATTAAAAGCCAAGAATAGGATTTGGACCTGGGATAAGTCTTGAGAAAAGGTGAATTCAATGTGCGGCTTTC
>NW_011449220.1:0-583 GCF_000754665.1 Bison bison bison | reverse complement strand
TTAAGCATTTAAAATCTCAAAATGGGATTTCCTCACTCTGAACTGAAAAGTCAGCTCTGTGAACATATGAAATGGTATACAAAACAAGGAAGGAAGAAGTTCAAACCACAGAAAGTCATACCACTGACACACTAAAAATCAGAGTGAAATTTTACTTTATGTAAGCATGTAGCATCATGTTGATTAGTACATACTATAATTCTTTAAAGAATAGTTAATCATAGTATGGAGACAAGAGGAAACAATGTGATCAACTTTAAATAACAAGGTCAAGAGAGCAATTAATGATGGAAGAGCATGCTGGTGTTAGTACAGAATGCACTTTGTGCTTCTAGAATACTTTTTGTGGATATATGTTTTTAAAACAGGCCCTTAAAGGGATGAAGAAAGATGTGTAAATAGTTACATAATTAAGCATGTCAGCCAATCCAATGTAAGAATCCTATATTTTAAGATGAATAGTTTGTATAAATATAATTTTGTTCCCTGAGGATGGTACCATGAGGCCATCTCATTTAAGTAGGCAAAAAAAAAAAAAAAAAAACAAACCCAAACTTCTGTGTCCTAATTTTGATTCCAAGTT
>NW_011449219.1:0-583 GCF_000754665.1 Bison bison bison | reverse complement strand
GAATAAAAGACCCAGCATCACCCAACCACCAGTAGCACCCTGTGCAGGATGCCTCATCTAAACAACAAATAAAACAAAAATACAAGCCAAATCATCAGCATAGAGGATTACCACCTCACTCAGCCTTGCCTATCAGAGGAATAGCAAACAAACAAACAAAAACTCAGCACAAATCTCACCCTATATGAAGCTCACAAGAACCACTGAGCCAACCTTAGGAGGGCAGAAACCAAAAGGAAGAAAGAATTCAACCTTGAAATCTGGGGAAAGGAGATGTCAAACACAATAAGTTAAAAAAAAATAATAATGAAAAGGCAGAGAAATACTACTCAAATGACAGAACAAACTAGAAACACAGAAGTCCAAATAAATGAGGAAATAGTCAAACTACCTGAAAAATAATTCAGAATGATGAGAGTAAAGATGATCAAAAGCCTTGAAAACAAAATGGAGAAAATGCAAGAATCAATTAACAAAGATCTAGAAGAACTAAAGAATAAACATATAGAGATAAACAACACAATTACTGAAATTAAAAATACTCTAGAAGGAATCAATAGCAGAATATCTGAAGCAGAAGAAT
>NW_011449218.1:0-583 GCF_000754665.1 Bison bison bison | reverse complement strand
TCCATTGGCTGTATATCCAGAAGTGGGATTGCTGTATCATAATGGTAGTTCTAGTTTTAATTTTTTGAGGAACCTCTATTTTGTCTTCCATAGTAGTTGTATCAATTTACATTCCCACTGACAATGCACAAGGGTTTCTGTTTCTCCACATCTTTGCCAACGCTTGTTATTTTTCTTTCATTTTTGATCATAGCTGTATAGTGTAAGGTAATATCTCACTGTAGTTTGCATTTCCCTGGTGGTTAGTGATGTTGAGTACCTTTTCAGCATGCTTGTTGGCCATTTGTATGTCTTCTTTGGAAAAATGTCTATTCAGTACCTCTGAGCATATTTAAATTGGATTGTTTGTTGTTTTGCTATTGGTTATATGAGTTCTTTGTATGTTATGGATATTAATCCTTACCAGATATGAGATTTGAAAGTATTTTTCCCATCTCATAAGTGTCCTTTTGAGTTTCTGTAAAGTGTCTTTTTCAATATAGAAGCTTCTTAGACTAATGTAGTCCCACCTGTTTGTCTTTGTTTTTCTTGCCTTTGTTTTTGGTGTCAATTTCCACCTCCCCCCCACCAAAAAAAAAAAATG
>NW_011449217.1:0-583 GCF_000754665.1 Bison bison bison | reverse complement strand
GGCCTGGCGTGCTGTGGTTCATGGGGTCACAAAGAGTTAGACACGACTGAGCGACTGAACTGAACTGAACCTATGCGAAGCAGGCTGTGGGTGTTGGGTGCCTGGAGTGAGGGGAGAGGAGTCAGCTGAGCTGGAAACTTGGGCATTATCAGCTTGTGGTGGGGTAATGCATGAAGCCTTCGGACTAGGTGAAATAAGGCTTGATGAGGGATGAGAGTAGATAAGAGGAAAGGCCCAAGGATTGATTCCCCAAGAGTTTCTGACCTTGAGGAGATAAGGAGAATCCAGCCAGAGAAGTTGAGGCAATCCAGGGAGCACACCAGATGAGCTCAGGATCCTGAAAGCTGTGAGGAGCTGCTTCAGGGGCGAGTCCTAAGCTCTGTCTGTCAGGTGGAGCTGCTGATTTGAGTAAGATGAAGACTGAGCCCTGGTCATGTGTCTTAGCAGTGTGATGGGGTCTCTAGTGACCCTCCAGCGTAGGGATGAAGTCTGCTAAGGCAGGGGCTCAAGAGGTGAGGAGAAGAGTGGAAGTGGAGGCAGTGAGTGTGGACGGTGAATGGGAGGGTAGTCGATTGTGATGAGG
>NW_011449216.1:0-583 GCF_000754665.1 Bison bison bison | reverse complement strand
TGACAATAGGTCTTTTACTTCCTCAAGTAGGTTTATTCCTAGGTATTTTATTCTTTTTAAGATTATAATAAATGGAATTGTTTCCTTAGTTTCTGACAGTTTGTTGTTAGTATATAGAAATACAATGTACTTTTGTATACTAATTTTGTATCCTGCAATTTTACTGAATTCATTAATGAGCTCTAGTAGACTTCTGGTGGAGAAGCTTAAGTTTTTAAGGCTTATTTTGTGGTCTAAAACATGATCTATTGAGGAATTTCCCATGTGCATTTGAGAAGGCTATGTATTATTTTGCTTGTTGGATGGAATATTCAGTAAACACTGTTAAATCCATCTTGTCTGATGTTCCATTTAACTCTGATGTTTCCTTATTGATTTTTTTGTCTACATGACCTACCATGTTATAAGTGGGGTAGTAAAGTCCCATAATATTTTTATATTGCTTTATATCTCTCCCTTCAGATCTGTTAATTTTTGCATTACATATTTAGGTGCTCATGGCACCCCACTCCAGTACTCTTGCCTGGAAAATCCCATAGATGGAGGAGCCTGGTGGGCCACAGTCCATGGGGTCGCGAAGAGT
>NW_011449215.1:0-583 GCF_000754665.1 Bison bison bison | reverse complement strand
GGCCATTGAAACAGGTGGAAGCACCATGAAATTTACGCTGACTCAGTTTTGGACTATTGTAAACACTAATGCAACCAAACATTTTAGACACTGGGTCAATTTTTAAAATACAGTAAATATTTACTGAGCTCTTACTAAGCTGGACAGTATAAAAAATCTGGGGAGTCTTTAACCTGGTTGAATAACCTAGGTGTTTGAACAGAACTGAGTGCTGTGATCGTGCTTATTGTCATAGCTCTGAACCTGAACAATGGTCAAGACAGCACCATTTGTGGGTTTCTTAAATACTGTTCAACATTCACTGCACTGCAACCAAATGTTACTATACATCCTTTAGATGTACTTTACTAAAATATCAATAACTTTCAAACATTCAAATCAATGTCAGAATAATGCATTCTGCCAAAGGAAGCAATTCAGGTATCTTTAAAAGGGGACCCAAATTGGTCAGTTTCACTTTCTGCTTCCATTGAGACTACTTTCCTATGTAATTGCCTTAAAACCTAAAATTAGTGATACATTTAACCTAGTTTTAAAATTAAAACCCAGGTTTGTTTGCCTTTTTTTTTTTTTTTTTCTTAAG
>NW_011449214.1:0-583 GCF_000754665.1 Bison bison bison | reverse complement strand
GGACTGCAGCCTACCAGGCTCCTCCATCCATGGGATTTTCCAGGCAAGAGTACTGGAGTGGGGTGCCATTGCCTTCTCCAAAGTCAGCAGAGTGGACCCCAATTGAATAAGACTGGTGTCATTATAAGAAGAGATCAGAACACAGCTTCCAAAATCATGAGAAAAAAATAATCTCTTTTTAAGGACCCAGTCTGTGGTGCTTTATTCTGGCAAACTAAATGTATGTATTATCTACATCAACTGCTGAACTTCTGTGGATTCTATAATCGCCCACTTTACTGAGGGCCTGCCGTGTACTTGGCTCAGAACAATGGGTTTTATGCCCATCACTCAGCCTATTCTCTGAGCAAAGATAGACAGCAGCCATGAGCAGGCCCAGTTTATGAACAACTGCTCTGAGACCGTGTGATGCATTTGCCCAAGATCACACTAGAGGAGGCAGCCTCCTGGAGGAGGTAGACCTCCAGGGCAGACACACCCAAACCAAGTCTTGCTCTGCCTCAGTAGGGTGACCTCAGCCTCCAAGACTCAGTGGGTTTAATGAATGAAGTGTATGTCCCTGAACTGTTGGGAGAAATTCAGG
>NW_011449213.1:0-583 GCF_000754665.1 Bison bison bison | reverse complement strand
CCAACAACACAAGTGATGACCGTACACATGGATACCATCAGATGGACAATATCAAAATCAGATTAATTATGTCCTTTGCAGCTCAAGATGTAGAAGCACTATACAGTCAGCAAAAACAAGACCTGGAGCTGACTCTGGCTCTGATTATGAGCTCCTTATGGCAAAATTCTGGCTTAAATGGAAGGAAGGAGGGAAAACTACTAGCCCATTCAGGTATGACCTAAATCAAATCCCTTACAATTATACAGTGTTAAGCCACAAATAGATTCAAGGGGTTAGATCTGACAGAGTACCTGAAGAACAATGGATGGAAGTTCAGGACATTGTACAGAAGGAAGTGACCAAAACCATTCCAAAGAAAATGAAAGGTAAGGAGGCAAACTGGTTGTCTGAGGAGGCTTTATAAATAGCTGAGGCAAGAAAACAAGTGAAAGGCAAGGGAGAAAGGGAAAGACATACCCAGTTGAATGCAGAGTTCCAGAGAATAGCCAAGGAGAAATAAGAAAGTGAAAGTCACTCAGTCATGTTCGACCCTTTGTGACCCCATGGACTATACAGTCCATGGAATTCTCCAGGCCAGGAT
>NW_011449212.1:0-583 GCF_000754665.1 Bison bison bison | reverse complement strand
GAAGTTTGCTTGGTATATGGTCTATCTTGGTACATATGCCTTGAGTACTTGAAAAGAATGTGTCCTTTGCTCTTGTTAGGCTGAGGGTTCTACAAATATTGAATAGATCCCATTGGCTGATGTGGCTGAGTTCGATACATTTGCTGATTCTCTGTCTAGAGAGTGGTATTTAAAAAGTCTTCAACAGTATCACAGATTTATCTATTCTCCTTTCAGTTTTATCAGCTTTTGCTTCACATATTTGGTAGCTCTTCTGTTTGGTGAATACAAATTTAGGAATGCTATATCTTCTCAGAGGACTGACATTTTTTGTCATTCTGCAATGTCCCTCCACCAGTGATAATTTTATTTGCCCTGAAGTCTACTTTATCTGATTTCAATACTGCCACCGCTGCCTTCTTTTTGCTAATGCTTACAAGAAGTATTTTTCCATCTTCTTACCTTAAAGTTGTCTATATTGTTACATTATAACAGTTTCTGGTAGACAGCATATGGGTAGGTCCCATCACTTCATGGGAAATAGATGGGGAAACAGTGGAAACAGTGTCAGACTTTATTTTTGGGGGCTCCAAAATCACTGCAG
>NW_011449211.1:0-583 GCF_000754665.1 Bison bison bison | reverse complement strand
ATGCCATCCAACCATCTCATCCTCTGTCGTCCCCTTCTCCTCCTGTCTTCAATCTTTTCCAGCATCATGGTCTTTTCTAATGAGTCAGCTCTTCGCTTTAGGTGGCCAAAAAATTGGACCTTCAGCTTAGCATCAGTCCTTCCCCTGAATATTCAGTACTGATTTCAGTAATGACTGGTTTGATCCTTGTAGTCCAAGGAGCTCTCAAGAGTGTTCTCCAATACCACAGTTCAAAAGCATCAATTCTTCAGTACTAAGCCTTCTTTATGGCCCAACTCTCACATCCAAAATAGAAAATATGAAAAAACACTTCTGCTAAATACTGAACATGTCTCAAGAAAAGGTACATGTGTGATTGAGTTGCAAGCTGAATTAGCTGCTTTTTTCTCATGGGCTATCATTTTTAATTGGTTGAAAGGATTATCTGTCAAACCACAGGTATTCAGACCTGGGGATCTGGCAGACATTTTCTCAAAAATGAATGAAGCAAGCCTGTCACTTCAAGGAAATCAACTGGTAGTGTCTATTGTCAATGAGAACAACTATACTTGCAAATACTAGGATTTTAGAGAAGCTGTATCAT
>NW_011449210.1:0-584 GCF_000754665.1 Bison bison bison | reverse complement strand
GTTACAGGCAGGCTCTTTACTGCCCAAGCCACCAGGGATGCCTCAATCCCCTTTATAGGTGTATATATGTATGTGTGCTTGTTAAGTGATTTTAGGATTTTATCCATCACTTAATATTCTGTTATTGGACTACCATGTACTTAGGTTTGGTTTTCTGAGCTACTTGTATGTAAAGAATGATCATTTTAATAACACATTAAAATTTCATTTATTATTTCTTTAGACATTATTTCTGTTCAATCCTCCCTGCTTTTTTGAGTCCAATAACATCTTTATATGTTTACTTAATATTGTCTCATATTATTGTTCCTTTTCTTTTTTTTGTTTTTTGTTCAATTTTAGATAATTTCAATTGATATCAATGATTTATTCTACTACACTGTGTGTATATATATATATATATACACACATAGCTATTTATGCTACATATATACATATATACACACATATATACATATATACACACACATATGTATATACATACACACACATATATGTACACACACATATACATATATGTGTGTATATATACACACATAGCTATGTGTATATATATACACACATATGTATGTATATATGTATAT
>NW_011449209.1:0-584 GCF_000754665.1 Bison bison bison | reverse complement strand
TTATCTCTTTGCATTGATCGCTGAGGAAGGCTTTCTTGAGTTGGCTTTCTCAAAAATAGATACACAAAAAGCCATCAGGTCCATGAAGACAGGCTCAAGATTACTAGGTAATGCAAATTAAAACATCAATGAGATATCATTTCATTCCTGAGAAAATGACCATCACCAAAAAAGAAGAGATCACGAATGCTGATGTGTATGTGGAGGAGAGGAACCCAGGCATTGTTGGCACCATTATTGGTACAGCTTTTATAAAAACAGTATGGAATTTCCTCAAATAATTAAAAATAAGTGAAGTATCTCAGTTGTGTCCTACTGTTTGTGACCTCATGGACTGTAGCCCACTATGTTCCCCCATCCATGGAACTTTTTATAATTAAAAATAGAACTACAACAAAAGCCAGCAACTCCATTTCTGGGAATACATGCAAAATAATTGAAAACACTAATTCAAAAAGGTATCTGCATTCCCACGCTCATAGCAGTATTATCTACAATAGCCAAGACATGGAAATAATGTAAGTGTCTCTTGATGGATGAATAGATAAAGAAATTGTGATTATATGTACAATGGAACATTATTC
>NW_011449208.1:0-584 GCF_000754665.1 Bison bison bison | reverse complement strand
GTCCTTGGGATTTTCCAGGCAAGAATACTGGAGTGGGTTGCCATTTTCTTTTCCAGGAGATCTTCCCAACCCAGGGATTGAACCTGGGTCTCCCGCATTGTAGACAGATGCTTTACCGTCTGAGCCACCAGCAAAGTCCATAAGAGCCAAGCCAAGAGGGGCCCTTGTGCCCACCGAACACTTTGCCCACAGAGGGGATTGGCCATAGCAGGGGATTGGGAATGAGGCCACAGACACCCCTCCATCCCACGTCACCCCTGCCCTCCTGGGGACACCCGCCGTCCCCCTTGTCACCCTGACGCCTGGGGACACTTCGAGGCACCCTGTCTTGTGGTCCCCCTCAGATGCACATCCCTATCCACCCTGTGCTGGCCCTGGTGTGGCAGAGTGTCTAAGGGGAAGGGCCAGGGTCTGGAGCCTAACCGTGTGGGCTCAAATCCTGGCTCTTCCTCTTACCACCTGTGCCCTTGGGCAAGGCAGTTCACTCCTCAGAGCCTCAGTTTTCTCCCCTTCCCGCAGCCCCTGAGTCAACCACAGAGTTGCCTCGATGGATAACAGTGATGATGGTGAGAGAGTCACTTCCT
>NW_011449207.1:0-584 GCF_000754665.1 Bison bison bison | reverse complement strand
TTGCCTGGGGCTGGGTGTGACAGAATAGAAGGGGAGTCTGGGAGCAAGGGCTGAGGGGTACAGGATTTCTTTTGGGAGTAATGAAAATATTCTATAGCTATTTGTGGTGAAGGATACACAATTCTGTGAATATACCAAAAGCTATTGAATTTCACACATTAAATGGTGGACTGTATGGCATCTGAATTATGTCCAATAAAGCTATTAAAATGGCTCTGTGATAGCAACTCTAAATACTCAGCACATGGCCAATAAAAGCGATTCATCTTATCTACAGTGACAAGAGTACAAGGATCACTCTTTCCTCTAATATTCATGTTTTTCATTAAATCATCAAATTGATTCAGCTTGTAGATGATTCTATTAAGAGACAAATTTACTTTGAGAAGAATGATCTTGAGAGCTCTGAGAACTTTCGTCATGATTTGGGACATCATGATGCCCACAGCGTGGAGCGCTTGATCAACCACATTTGAAAGAACATATTGCTGCTGCTACTGCTGCTAAGTCGCTTCAGTTGCGTCGGACTCTGTGTGACCCCATAGACGGCAGCCCACCAGGCTCCCCCGTCCCTGGGATTCTCC
>NW_011449206.1:0-584 GCF_000754665.1 Bison bison bison | reverse complement strand
TGACCCCAGAGACAGCAGCCCACCAGGCTCCCCCATCCCTGGGATTCTCCAGGCAAGAACACTGGAGTGGGTTGCCAATTGCCCTCTCCAATGCATGAAAGTGAAAAGTGAAAGTGAAGTCGCTAGAAACCCCTAATTCTTTGTATAGTATTTTAATACTACCTGCTGCCTGGACCTCCCAGCCATGCACCAGTCATTTCTATAAGACACTCATGGATACCTGGTCCCCATATAGTTTCCAGAGATATCCTATTGATCTCACTTTTTAACACTAAGTTTGAACTTACAAACTCAGCTAATCTGGCTAGCTAAAAACCACAGCTCTCCTTAAAACCATCAAGCAGTCGCTAAAGTATTCTTTGTGATTGTCAGATTTGGTTGTGTTCCACCTGTCAGATTTGGTGGTGTTCCATCTCTTTCAAAAATTCCCCTAAAGTATAGGGAAAAGGGGGCACAGACACAAAAAGTACAGCAAGTTGCTGATTTCCTAGCATTCTTAGGTTGGCAGGTTCCACAAACTTTCAAATCATCATTCCCCAGTCTCTTTCAATGAAATATTATGGGATAGAGATGGAGCATGTACT
>NW_011449205.1:0-584 GCF_000754665.1 Bison bison bison | reverse complement strand
GCTTCCTTGTGCTTCACCATCTCTCAGAGCTTGTTCAAAGTCACGCCCATTGAGTTGGGAATACCATCATTCATCTCATCCTCTGTTGTTGCCTTCCCCACCTGCCTTCAATCTTTCCCAGCATCAGGGGCTTTTCCAATGAGTGAGTTCTTCACATTAGGTGCCCAAAATATTGGAGCTTCCACTTCAGCATCAGTCCTTCCAATGAATATTCTGGATTTATTTCCTTTAGGGTTGACTGGTTGGATCTCCTTACATTCCAAGGGACTCTCAAAAGTCTTCTCCAACACCATAGCTCAAGAGCATCAATTATTTGGCTTCCAGCCTTCCTTATGGTCCAACTCACATCCTTACACTACTACTGCAAAAACCATAGCTTTGACTATACAGACTTTGTCAGCAAAATAATGCCTCTGCTTTTTAATATGCAGCCTAGATTTGTCATAGATTTACTGTCTAAGAGTCATTTAATTTCATGACAGCAGTCACCATCTGCAGTGATTTTTGGAGCCCAAGAAGATAAAATCTGCCACTGTTTCCATTGTTTCCCTATCTATTTGCCATGAAGTGGAAGCTCCAATATT
>NW_011449204.1:0-584 GCF_000754665.1 Bison bison bison | reverse complement strand
GCCGTCAGGGAGGACGAGCGCTTGCTGTTGTATACACTATGGGTCGGATGACAACGCAGTTTATTCTCATAGTTTTATGGCCTCAGGAAGTACTTTGGTTCTGGTGTATAAACAGCTTTTAACTTCAGGAATCATCTGGGGGCCCCAGTGGTGTGACTGCTCTTCCTTCACCAGTGAGTGGACCAGGGTCCTTTAAGGCTGAAACATCACCAGTGTGTCCTCACTTGCTGGCTAATCCACTGACAGCTCTGAGTCAAGCTACTGGTTTGCCTTGGGACTCTGCAGTCACTTATTTGGTGGTGGTGTTATTTGGGGAAATATTGATCCACATGAGGACACAATACTACATGATCCATGGTCAGTTGGAACAGGATTCGGAGGACTGACTGTAAATTATATGCAGATTTTTGGCTGGGCAGAGGGTCAGCTCCTCTAACCCCTAAACTGTTCAGGAGTCAGCTATATATGGTTCAGATTTTTGTTACATTCACAAGATTGTGTCAGTTCAGTTCAGTTCAGTCACTCAGTCCTGTCCAACTCTTTGCGACCCCATGAATTGCAGCACACCAGGCCTCCCTGTCCAT
>NW_011449203.1:0-584 GCF_000754665.1 Bison bison bison | reverse complement strand
CCTACCAGGCTCCTCCATTCATGAGATTTTCCAGGCAAGAGTACTGGAGTGGGGTGCCATTGCCTTCTCCAACACCACCTGAGCTGTTATGCTATTCTTTTTCTAACTGATTAGAAAAATGTGACAGACCTGTAGTAGGCTGAGAAAAACCATACAGACTGTAACATAAGATTGGAAGTATCTTGGGAGAATACCATTAGAAAGAAAGCAATTATAAATACTAAAAACAAAACAAAAAAGATATAAACACTATCATTTTGAGGGTATATTGAAAGCTTATATTACAGATTATTCATCTCAAAAGTCAGGAGTTGTAAAAGAACACTATAATCTGAATAGAAAGCAAATTAAAATGTTTTGTGTTTTTTAACAGATGTTGTCATATCTAACTCTTCAGGGTTGGCTAACCTCTGCTGCAGTCCTGACACACACCTGATGTCTCAGAGGTTTGCATAGCATCAGAATCTGTCCTGGGCTTCCCTGGTAGCTCAGCTGGTAAAGAATCCACCTGCAATGCAGGAGACCCCAGTTTGATTCCTGGGTCAGGAAGATCCCCTGGAGAAAGGAACGGCTACCCACTCCGG
>NW_011449202.1:0-584 GCF_000754665.1 Bison bison bison | reverse complement strand
CTGCAGTCCATGGGGTCTCGAAGAGTCGAACACGACTGAAGCGACTTAGCAGCAGCAGCAGCAGACACCACCATGCTTTCTTAGTAAACATTGCTTTCAAACAGGATTTTTATTAATGGCAAAAAAAGGTGAAGCCGTGGTATAATGCTCCAGCTGTTCCTATCATGGACTGTGGCCTTAAAAGGCAGAAAATGGAATGGATAAAGGAGAGGGAAAATCATAAATGCCAAACTAGAGCTGCATGACCAGTTGTAAAAATGAGAACAAAACATCTACTATACTTTCTTAATTGGGCATCTGGCCTTCAGAATAAAATTTACATTTTCCAGCCTCCCTTGCATCTATCTGTGGCTGTGAACTAAGGTTTATTGAAGTTGAATAAAGTGGTGGATTCAACTTTTGGGTTGTGCCCCTAAAGAGAAGGTAGTAGCTTTCACATTCCCTTCTTCAGACTTCAGGCTTCTGCCTGGTAGGTGAATGTACTGCAAGAAGCTTGAATAATTACTCCTCCCCCCTATTCTTTACAAGAAATAGCATTTGAACAAAAGTCTTGATCCTCTTAGATCTTCCTTTTTCCCTAGTTT
>NW_011449201.1:0-584 GCF_000754665.1 Bison bison bison | reverse complement strand
TCCAGGTTGGGCTCTTAGGAATGTTTCCTGACTTCAGAGGAGATTCATTTTCTTCAGCACAGGGGAACAAGATTCAGGGTCCTCCTGGGTTAATCACTCAGCTGTAGCAGCTGCAGAAGTAAGCTGCCCCAGGGGACCGGGGCCTCAAGGGAACTGGTTGTCTCCCGCAGCACGTGGCACACCCGGATATGATGCTAAGGATGGTTTCTGGCTCTGCCGATCCCACCCCCATCTTCCCTTCTCCAGTTTCCTGCTGTGGCTCACAAAAGGCACAAGAGGTACACTTGGAGGAACTTCCAGCCTGAGTTCAGGGGTGGTGTCTTAGCTTTCTCCTAAATACCCGAGGAAACATTTAAAATTCCACGCACAGTGCTCCCAGCCTGCTGCATCATGTATTTCCCATTCTCGCCCTCTAATGGTCCCAAAGATGGCTGGCTTGTTCTGCATCCCTTTCAAGAACAGCTTTATCTATTTTATCTTTACTTATTGTCCTCTCCCTGTCCCGCTTGCTGCTTTAGAATTCTGTATCAAATATTTATAGTGTTTTTACGTATTGACTCTAACCCACTTCCTCATTCCCTTCC
>NW_011449200.1:0-555 GCF_000754665.1 Bison bison bison | reverse complement strand
GCAGGAGAGAACCACAGGCAGTGGTGTGGGTACCACTCCCTCCTTCAGGCCTTACAGGTCAGCAAAGTTCCTGTGGTTAGACTTCTGGGGGCCGCCTACCTCCCTGTCTCCCTGCCTCCTCCCAGCATCCCTGATAGCTTCAGTCTCCCTGTGTATTACCAGGAGACAGGAGCTGGGGATGTTTAAAGTTTCTCCTTGTAAAATGAGGAATTAGACTAAATAACCCTTTAACAGTTAGCTTCCACATTTGAAGGCTTGACTCCTCCTGGTAGATAGTGGGCTTCTGGATTCACATTAGTGCCACTGATAACGCTTTCTAATGATGGGAGTTGTAGATCCTATGAGGCATAGAGGCTATCGTTTCTGATATCCTAGGGACCGTAAAAGTGATTGCAGAGATCTGTTTCGACAGACCCACTTTCCAGATGAGACATTTGAGGATCATGGAGCAAAGGGACTTGCCCAAAGTGACAGAGCTCATCAATAGCTGAGCTCCTGGCACCCAGCCCAGTGCCCTCACCCCACCCTGCACCACCTCCTGCAGACTGGCATGGG
>NW_011449199.1:0-584 GCF_000754665.1 Bison bison bison | reverse complement strand
TATCTTCAGAAGTTCCTCCTGTGTATCTAAATCTTTTCTGTATGTTACTAAATATATTTTGCTAAAATACATTTATTTTAGATATTAACCAAAAAATATGTATTTAGGTTGTATGCCCATTTTTAAATCAGGTTGTTTGTTTTCCTGTCTGTTGTTGTTGCTTATTTATTTTGAATATGAACTGCTAAAGAGATACTTGGCTTGCCAATATTTTCCTATTACATACTTGACTTTTTTTTTTCTTTTTGCCCTTTGACCAATATTTTCCCCATTTTTTTCACCCTCTAGACCCTGGTAAGCAACATCCTACTCTCTGCTTCTTAGTCTTACTTTTGTATATTCCACATCTAGGTGAGAATAAACAGTATTTGTCTCTCTGTGTCTGACTTATTTCAGTTGGTGTAATGATATCCAGTTTTATCCATTTTGCCACAATATGCAATCAACTACTGTTGAGCCTTAAGAAAGAGGTAAACTTAATTATGTGTATATAAATATATATAGACTATATACACATATGTGCAAATATTTTCCCATCACATAGGTTGTTTCTTTGTCGGGTTTTTTTTTTTTTTTTTTTTTTT
>NW_011449198.1:0-584 GCF_000754665.1 Bison bison bison | reverse complement strand
TGCACAAGAACTGGCCAGAGGCCAGCCTCCCAGCTTACCATCATCACTTGTTCTCCCATTTCATCTTTATGCTTGTAATTTCCCAAATGTCTCTTGCTGTTTTAATTATGCATGCTTCCATAATTTTGCACATGCCACACACTTTTCTCTTTGCCTAGAGTACTGAAACACCCAACTCAATCTGTCTGAACAATTATTACTCTTCCTCAGGAACTTAGGGTAAATGCCATTTATTCTAGGACACCTTCTCTGACTCAATCAAGATCTCCAAAGAAATATTTAACGTTATCCACTACCTTAACTGTTAAAACTGTACTGTGTGCTTACTTCCAGTGTTACCTTTAGTGAACGTTGAATTGTCCTCATCAATTCATAGATGCTCCTCAGAAGTATATACTGTTCCATAGTCTGCATTCTATGCAATAACCTATCTCTGGCCATATTTCATTGGCCTATCCTTATTTATCCTTATCTTTTTTACCAGCTTATAACTCAGAATGCTTTATAGTGTATAAACTTTTGTAGTTTACATTAAATCATTTTTGGTGCAAGATATATATATATATATATATATATATATATAT
>NW_011449197.1:0-584 GCF_000754665.1 Bison bison bison | reverse complement strand
CACACACACACACACACACACACACACACACACACACACACTCTATGGCACTTAACAGACTTTATTTGGATGTGACAGTGTCTTCAGCCAATAATGATCTCCTTAGAAATGTCCCAAGCCTAACGGAGTGCTCAACACAAGCACTTCTCCCGTATTTTTACAGAATTAGAAATGAGATGAAAGCAAAGGAATGGTGAACAAGGGATTCACTATGTAAGTTACTTCCAATAGGAAGAGGCCGACTTTGGATGGTGGGTTGGCGAATCGTTATAAAATATTTAAAAATAAAATTTAAAAATTCTGTATTACTAAGGCACAGTAACTAAAAATTACTCACATGAGAAAACTGGCCTATTGTTATCAGTTACACTACAAAGGTTGCTCTTTGACTAAACTGTCCACATGTTCGCTCCCTGCATTGATAAAGATGTAAAGTTGAAATGGGCAATTAAAGGTTAAATCTCTCTTTCGCTTAGTGGGCCTGATTTTTACATTAAAACTCATGTGTCAGTAGACATTGCTTTGGCTGTGAGCACTTTATTTCCTTCCATTTTTAGCAGGAACAATACGCACTGGGTTAGAAT
>NW_011449196.1:0-584 GCF_000754665.1 Bison bison bison | reverse complement strand
CCATGCTCCCAAGAGGAACCACAGCAATGAGAAGCCCAGACACACAACCATAGAGTGGCCCCCTCTCTCTACAGAGAACAGCTTGCAGAGCAATGAAGACACAGCACTCCCTAACATAAATAAATAAAGAAAATGATTTTAAAGCAATACAGTCTAAGATTGGATGCAATCGGCCTATACCTAGTACTATCACTTGGGAAGCTTACTGAATCTTCTGCAGACAAAATAAAGAAATCATAGTTCACTGTGCCATTGGAAGTGTGGGAAGCTCTCTGTACAGTGCTGAGAGCACAGCTGAGACATAACCAGTGGGGACCGTGAGCATGCCTGTTATCATTAAGTCCTTCACAGTTTGGGCTCTGGAGATCAGCCCATGTGGACCTGCAGACAATGTATGGCCATCCCTCTAAGCTCACTGCATGCTCACTGGTCCAGGTGTAATGTGCCCCCAGCATCTGCTAGCATCTTCTAGGTCTGTCTTCCCCATTTTGCTCCATTAACTTTGAATCATTCTTACCTCTTGTCTGACATGTTTTCTCTTCTGTTAGAATATTTCTGGCTCCCCAGGCAAAACTTAACATCGT
>NW_011449195.1:0-584 GCF_000754665.1 Bison bison bison | reverse complement strand
GGAACTGCAACTGTGCCACGGGCTTTCTCCCACCCTTATTTAGAGAATTTATTTTCTCCCACTGCACAGTTAGAGGTGGGAGTGCTGCCATTGTGCCAGTAATGTAAACACTGTACTTTCTGTAGGGTACTGTGAACCCAGAAAAGGATATGTTCGGGCAAGGCAATGTTTGAATACGGGCTTGCCACATACTCTATCTGTTTGTTCTGGCTTGAGAGCAGGAAAAGAAAATTTTTTCACTTCATTGCAAAGCCAAAGCTTTGTGTGGAGCTTAAAGAAATTTTTGGTTTAGTCACAAAACTGTTTTCAAGGCAGCTGGAAGCTTTCATTTGTCTCTGAGATTCTTGTTCAGCAAAGTGCTGTTTATCATTATTATAGATATAGCAAGATCGCCTTTGGGAGGCAGCAATTTAGAATGTAATATACAGTAAGTTTCTTTTTTGAGTGGGTTGATATTAATGGATAAGAGAATATTTTTAAAACATTAACAAATACATTGAAATATTTCCTAATCTTTGGCTCTGAAACAAAAGTAAAGGAATAGGTGGTACCTGCAAAAGGGAATAGTAAACTTTTTTTTTTTT
>NW_011449194.1:0-584 GCF_000754665.1 Bison bison bison | reverse complement strand
TTGCCTGGAGAATCCCAGACACAGAGGAGCCTGGTGGGCTGCCGTCTATGGGGTCGCACAGAGTTGGACACGACTGAAGTGACTTAGCAGTAGCAGCATGGTCCATACATATGTTCCTATCTGTGTGTGTAAGTATATGTTTCAAGTTTGTGTGGTGGGAAATGTGCTGTTAACTTTAGTCAAAAAAAGTGCACAAATTCTGTTAAATTCAAGGGCACTACTTTCCAGAAAGTTGAATTGTTTCTAATGTAGTTAAAAGTAATATATTTGAGATAGTACTGTTATCTCTTGAATGCACATGTTCACAAGGTAAGGAATGTAATGCAAAACTTAATAGGAAAGAAGCCTAAAATGAATTGCTTTGCTAGAGCTTATAAAGGTTTACTTTGCATGAATAATACAGTGTTTATAAAATACTTTGAGTTTAATTTCAGACACACCCATGCACAGATTCCACTCAATTTTTATTGGTGCTAAAAAGTGTTAATCGTTAAACCACATTTGATTTTCAGGTTGCTAGCTGTAGGGCATCAGAAGTAATGTTTACCTAAATCTGACTAAAAGTTCAAGGCCAGAGAGGGGAA
>NW_011449193.1:0-584 GCF_000754665.1 Bison bison bison | reverse complement strand
CCCCTGAATAAGGCATTAAAGTAAGATGTGCCAATAGTGCGCAGCATGTCTTTTGTGAAGCGAGGTAAGAGGCTTGTTACAGGGGAAGTGAGCAAGTCAGACCTGCATCTCAGGCAAGTTCTCAGGGAGATTAATTTTAGGAAGGAGGATACATAGAAGCAAAGGCTTTGGAAATTGGTCACCTTAAAACTGTGTTTCACACACCTCAGGGAAAACATTTTATTTATCCCTGTACTCATTTCCCGGTTGTAAGATTACCGCTTTTAACTCTCTCACCCATGTGCCAAGAGACTGGCAGTTTATCATCACACTGTTAGAAGAATAATGTGGAAACAACACAAACGTCCATCAGCTATAGAATGGATACATGAATGGTGCAGTGCTCATAAACTGCAGGCTATAATAGTGAAAACAAATAGAATTTAAGTTATAAAGGATCCGGATGAATCTTTAGGATATAATACCAAATGGAGCTGATTATACAGAGTGAAGTAAGCCAGAAAAAAAAAAAAAACAAAACACCAATACAGTATACTAATGCATATATATGGAATTTAGAAAGATGGTAACGATAACCCTGTATG
>NW_011449192.1:0-584 GCF_000754665.1 Bison bison bison | reverse complement strand
GAACCCCATGAACAGTATGAAAAGGCAAAAAATAGGACACTGAAAGATGAACTCCCCAGGTTGGTAGGTGCCCAATATGCTACTGGAGATCAGTGGAGAAATAACCCCAGAAAGAATTAAAGGATTTCAAAAGTAATGTGAGTCAACTGTATAAAATGGGTGCTGAATAATAGAATAGTATCTGTATCAGATGAAAATGGTCATCCCACTGTAGTTTCTATTGATCACATCCATCAGTAGAATTGTTTCTAGAACCACATGTCTGATTTTAGGAAAGACATTAACAAAGTGAAGCCATTTCTGAAAATCTGACTGTGTTGATTTGAGTCTGAAGATTCCATCATGGGACAAATAGAGGGGAAGGAACAGCATGTACTGAATGTCTAGTTAGAGCATAAGAAAGAAGATGAAAAGGTTGGAGGTAAACAGGAGGATGAAATAAGAATAGGTTAGCTTCCTAGGGGTTTAAACAATTAGTAAATGTGTAGGAAATGGCCCCAGAACACAAGTTATCTGGGATAAGGAAAGAGTCAAGTAGGGCATTCTACCCCTCTCTTGTTCTGAATAAGGGTGAGGAGTGTGTG
>NW_011449191.1:0-584 GCF_000754665.1 Bison bison bison | reverse complement strand
CAGTCCAAGGGACTCTCAAGAGTCTTCTCCAACACCACAGTTCACAAGCATCAATTCTTTGGTGCTCAGGTTTCTTCACTGTCCAACTCTCATATCCATACATGACCACTGGAAAAACCATAGCCTTGACCTTTGTCGGCACCACTTTTACTTGTTGAGCCCCAAATCAGTTCTGCCCTAGAGGCAGCTTCATGGTTGCGTTCATACAGAAAAGCAGAGAGTTTGAAGGTTAACCGCTGCACCGCTGATTGACCCACTGGAATATCTGGTTTGATAAGGCTTGACGAGGTCCTTGACAGGCTCACAAGCTGTTTATTTCTTAAAGCAGGAAAGTGACTCATACATTGGAATTACTTCTGCATCACTTCCCATTCAGGAAACAGAGTCATCCTTCACGCCTCTGTCCCCCCACCATCCATATCCTGACCACTGTTTCTTAGAAATCTCTCTAAACCTCGTTTTGCCTCTCACCATCTCTCTATCCGCATTACCATCTCTGTCTCCACATCACTCCAGGCCCGTAGAACATCCCTGTCAACAGTGTTCCCATCTTCCTAATCCCATTTAGGCTTCCGTACTGTCAT
>NW_011449190.1:0-584 GCF_000754665.1 Bison bison bison | reverse complement strand
TTTTGTTTGTTTGTTTTTAGGAACATCATCCTTTTTTGCAAACAAAATCACCTGTAGCTCTCCAATATAAAAGACAGGATGAGAACCACTCATGGCAGCCCCAGAGTCTGAGGGACTCTCGAAGGCTCAATGGATCACACATTGAAAACTATTGGGCTCTTTGCCCATTCCAAGTCTATAGAATGTCGGGGCTGGCAAGCCTCTTAGAGGTCATCTGCTGATCCACTGCCTACATTTCTAGATGGGACACAGGTCTGGGGATTTAGACAGTTGTTGAGTCCTAGGGCTGGAAAGGACCCTGAAGGCCACCTTAGGCCCCAAGCTGACTGACAAGTGGTCAGTGCAGAGCAGGGAGGGAGCCAGGCCTCCTACTCCTATCTCTAGACTTTGGGAGCACAGTGGCCTCTCACCACGCCCAGGAATAAGCATCATCGTGTTATCCAGAGCTGGGAAACCCAGATTCAAAGCTCAGCTCAGCCACTTGGTAGCTATGTGGAGTCTTTACCAGCTGAGCCACAAGAGAAGCCCTATGTGGCCCCAGGCAAATCAATTCCTCTCTCTGTATTTTTCTCTATCTGCATTTT
>NW_011449189.1:0-584 GCF_000754665.1 Bison bison bison | reverse complement strand
TGTCCATGGGGTTGCAAGGAATTGGACACAGCTGAGCAAACACACACACACACACACACACACACACACGGAAAGAAATGTGGCAGAAACCCCATGTACACCAGCAAAGGCTATTGGGAAGCTGAGATGTCTCCTATGAGTCTGTAATGAGGTTCCCCAAATCCCCCACCTGACTGGGGTCAGAGGAGACCCCCAGGAGAGTCAGGAACTTCACCACAGTCCACCAGTAACTGTCCATCCCTTTCCCCCAGGGGTGTCAGTGAGGCCAGTGGGGAGCTAGAACTCCGACTCCCCAGCAGTAATAGGGCGCCCTAGCTCCCCTTTCTGGGGTCAACAGAAGCTGAGAAGGGAACCTTGACTTTTGCTTGGAGGTAGGAGGAAAGTAGCTACCAAAGAGCATTGTCATGAGGTATCCTTGTGATGCTAGAAATGTTCCGTGGTTAACTCCGTCAGTATCAGTATCTGAGTGGTAAAACTGTGCTATAGTTCCACAAGATGCTGCCATTAGGAGAATCTGGGCCAAGGGTACCTGAGATCCCTGTATGTTATTTTTTGCAGCTACACGTGAGTCTACAATTATCTCA
>NW_011449188.1:0-584 GCF_000754665.1 Bison bison bison | reverse complement strand
TTCTCTGATAATGAGTGATGTTGAGCATCTTTTCATGTGTTGGTTAGCCATCTGTATGTCTTCTTTGGAATAATAAGGCTCAGAGAAGACATGTAATCTTTTTGTTGTCATGCAATTAGTAATGAGCACAATTAGGGTTTGAACTTAGATCTGCACAGCCTCTCCAAGGGATATTTTAGAGAGTGATGGGGGCACAGATGGCAGAGGTAATGACCACACAGACAGCATCATTGAGATGTGATCTGATAGAAAATGTCAAGAAGTCATGGAAAAGGGTAACTGCAAGAGTGTCCATCAGTAAGGCATGTTCTGAATCACTCTTATCTCAAACCATGATTAAAAGCTTTTATTTTAATAGAAAAACCATGAGTTCATTTCACTTGTTCAGTAGCTCAATAGTAAAGAGATGAGAAAGTTAAGTTCTGGCTAAATTGTATGTCAATTATCAGCCTAAGAAGTTGCTACTATTGTTTTTGATGCAAGGCATATAATGGGAGAATGACAGACTCCTAGAGATATTTTTAGGTAGTTACTATAAAAGAAGCATGGTAAAGGATATCCTGAAGGGAGGAGAGATGGGAGAT
>NW_011449187.1:0-584 GCF_000754665.1 Bison bison bison | reverse complement strand
TGTCCTCAGAATAACAGTGCTTTATTTTATAGTAAGCAGGCAAAGAAAAAGCTATTAGAAAGAATGAAACAAAGAATCAAGACTTTTCCCCAAAGCAACATTTTAAAAAGCTATAGTTATAATCATCCATTCCTTTTTAAAATGGAAAGACCTTTAAGTTCTTAAGCTAGGGATGTGATTTTCCATAAACTCTTAATTTAGTTTGAAAACATTTTTTGATTTTGAGAAGTCTATAATGAAAGGAAAAACCATGATTCCCTTAGTTGTTCGTTAGTTATTTGCGAATCATTATTTTCTGTATCTTGCATGGTGCACAATAGGGCTTTTTTTCCCTAATCCCTTACAATAAAGCCTTAATAGCCATTTGCTAAATTATATGCAAAATGAGATTAGCACAGTGCAGAATTTTGTTAAAAAACAAATTAAAAGTTTAAATTCCTTCTGTGAATTCTAGAGTTCAGCAGACGAATTCATCCAATATCCAAATAATCTTATAATCTGTTTTATTAGTGGTTCATCTTGGGTTCTGTTGAAGAAGTATAATGTAAATGTTAGGTGAGTCCTAGACTGCTAATTGGGCTTCC
>NW_011449186.1:0-584 GCF_000754665.1 Bison bison bison | reverse complement strand
GAAACCCATGCATAACCAGTAGTCAGTTCCATTCAGAGAAAGAGCAATTAATTGAATAATCAGATGTTTCAGTAAAATATTTTTAAATTAATATTAGCCCCCAAATTTAAACAAAAGGGGTTATTAGCATAACACTAACCATTAAGATGAATACAAGTTTACTTGTCAATAATTTGCATACACGAATATGCAGGTATATAAATAGGTGGTGCTGTACCTTTAAAGGAAAATCTGGTTTCTTACTTCTCAACTTTTAAAATCAAATACACTCTACAGTCCTTTTTCATTTTGAAAGTAGCTTTCAAAAATGTATGAAATACACCACTTTTTCCTGTAGATGTACTCTGAAGATTGTAAAACATACTTTGTAGCAGAGTTTTATTCTAGCAGAATAACTACATATTTGCTTCTTTACCTCCTAACTTACTCCTACAAATTGAGGCTACCACTAAAGATAATTTATATTGTACTGTGTCATGTAAGTTTTTCAGGAGCATCTAGTAAAATTTATAGCCATTTGTCCACCTAAACTGGATTCCATTCCATCTAGTAAAAAGGTTCATTCCAATGGAAATCTTTTCAGT
>NW_011449185.1:0-584 GCF_000754665.1 Bison bison bison | reverse complement strand
AATTTTTTTTTTTTTTTTTTTTTTTAACAGATTCTGTTTAACTTCTAGCAATGAATCTGTTCATATTATCTATTTCTTCTTGACTCAATTCTTGGCAAGCTATATGTTTCTAGAAATTTGTCCATTTCTTGTATGTTGTCCAATTTGTTGGCATATACCAGCTTATATTTCCTTATTATTTTTTTGTATTTCTACATTATTATTGTTATCTCTATTCTTTGTTAATTTGTGTCCTCTCTCTTTCTTTGTTAGTGAATCTGTGTAGACATTTTTTGATGTAGTTTATCCTTTTTAAAATATCAGCTTTTGGTTTTATTGATCTTTTCTATTGTTTTTGTCTCTATTTCATTTATTTCTTCTCTGACATTTATTATTTCCTTGTTTTGCTGACTTTGAGTTTTCATTTTTCTACTTTTCCTAATTCTTTTAGGTGGTAGGTTAGGTTGTTTATTTTAGTTTTGTTTTATTTCTGTTTTTCCCTTTAAAGGCCTGTATTGCTCTGAATTTCACACATAGAACTGCTTTTGCTGAATCCCATAGATTTTTAAGGTTGGGTTTTCATTGTCATTTGTCTTAAGTTATTT
>NW_011449184.1:0-584 GCF_000754665.1 Bison bison bison | reverse complement strand
GGTAATAATTTGAAAAATTCATGAAATATATTTGACTATTTGGGTACTCCTGGATTTACCATAGATTGATTACAAAATTTGCTATAATTTTTCTCCTTTCCTCATATCCATGGCTTATGGAACATGACTTTGAATCTCCTCCCATGAAGAGGTGGCTTGTATTTCCCATCCTTTGATGCTGCGCTGAGTTTGTGACTTGTTCTGGCCACACAGTGGGTCAGATGCAATATTCTGTTGTGTGCTTCAATTTATTCCCTGGGAACAAAACCATTGCCATGTAAATAAGCAGAAGCTGGTGTGTAGGGTGATGAGAGATAAGCTGCCTGGGTCACCCCATTGACCTGGCTGACTGCTCTCTAATCAACAGGCCTCTGAGTGAAGCCAGTCAATTCCCAGCTGGCCTGTCACTGAGTGTTGACACATGACTGCTGCTGCTGCTACTGCTAAGTCACTTCAGTCGTGTCCAACTCTGTGCGACCCCCATAGACGACAGCCCACTAGGCTCCTCTGTTCCTGGGATTCTCCAGGCAAGAACACTGGAGTGGGTTGCCATTTCCTTCTCCAATGCATGCATGCATGCTAAG
>NW_011449183.1:0-584 GCF_000754665.1 Bison bison bison | reverse complement strand
CAGCATCAGTCCTTCCAATGAATATTCAGGGTTGATTTCCTTTAGGATTGACTGGTTTGATCTCCTTGCTGTCCAAGAAGATCTTGGGGTCTTCTCCAGCACCACATTTTGAAAGCATCAATTCAAAAGGACATCAGTTTGAAAGGCCAGAGTGGGAAGCACTAAGCAGAGCAGGGAACACCAGCAACTGAGTGTAAAATCTTGACCTGGAATCCACCCTCCGTAGAACTCACCTGGCTCCACCCACACAGTCTCCACCTACCCATCTGGAGTGGGGTTGCCAGCCTTTCTTTAGAAAGGGACCCGATTCTTATTCCCATTAAAAAACCAGGGGGAAGAGATGGACTGGGAGTTTGGGGTTGGTAGATGCAAACTATTATATATGGAATGGATAAACAACAAGGTCCTGCTGCATAGCACAGGGAACTATATCCAGTTTCCTGGGATAAACCATAATGGAAAAGAATATAAAAAAGAATATGTATGTGTATATATATATGTGTCTGTGTGTATAACTGAGTCACTTTGCTGTACAACAGAAATTAACATAGCATTGTAAATAAATTACAATTTTTTAAAAAGAT
>NW_011449182.1:0-584 GCF_000754665.1 Bison bison bison | reverse complement strand
CTTTTGGATCGCAGCCATTCTGACTGGTGTGAAATGGTACCTCATTGTGGTTTTGATTTACATTTCTCTGATAATGAATGATGTTGAGCATCTTTTCATGTGGGAATCTTTTAAAGTTCTTTCCAAATGCTTCTAATATGTTAGAGTGTTGGGAGATACTAAATGGTAAACTAGGGCAGGGTATGAAGACTGAGGGAGATTAAGGGGCATAGAAAGACAAAAAGAAAAAGGGAAACCGATACAGGAAAGTTGGGGAAGACTCTCTGGATAGGGTAGGATCTAAAAAGGTGGGTGAAATGATAAGGAAAGCTACATGTCATTTTGGGAGCCCTGTAATACCTGTGCACTATATCCAAAAGAATAGTTTAAGTACTATTTGTATAGTTGAAAATAACTTCTAATAGCCATTCACAGAAGGAAATAACATTGGCTAAAATAGTTTCATTTGGACCAGAACCAGACCCTGCAGAGTACAGAGGAAGGTAAACGTATTTGTACATGTGAAAGTAAAAGTCGCTCAGTCGTGTCCAGCTCTTTGCGACCCCTCCAGGCATTTGTGTTCATGGAATTCTCCAGGCAAGAAT
>NW_011449181.1:0-584 GCF_000754665.1 Bison bison bison | reverse complement strand
ATACACACAAAATAGGTATCAGATGATAATATGAAGAAAAATAAACCAAGGTAAGAACAAAATGTTCTAGGTGTGCTTTGTAAGAAATCCCTTGCCATTTGATTGGAGATTGGAAAGAACTGTGTAATCAAGACTTATGAACATTTCAGAAAAAGGATATAAGAAGTGCAAAGATTCTAAGGTAGGAACTTGTGTAGATTTTGAAATTTTTAAAGAATTGTACAGATGTAAATAAGGCTTACAATGAGAGAGGGTGGAGAATGGTATAAGGTGAGTTCAGACACTAGAAAGGTGAAAGACTGCATAGGATTTTGTAGTCTATGGTAAAGAGTTGACTTATATGCATATATGAAGTATAAAAACATTACAGCATTGGAATTCAGTTCAGTCGCTCAGTTGTGTCCAACTCCTTGTGACCCCATGAATTGCAGCACGCCAGGCCTCCCTCTCCATCACCAACTCCTGGAGTTTACTCAAACTTGTGTCCATTGAGTCAGTAATGCCATCCAACCATCTCATTTTCTGTCGTCCCCTTCTCCTCCCACCTTCAATCTTTCCCAGCATCAGGGTCTTTTCCAATGAGT
>NW_011449180.1:0-584 GCF_000754665.1 Bison bison bison | reverse complement strand
CCTGACTACAACAAAATTTGCAACTTGACAAAAATAAAAATGTTAGAGTTGCACCAAGAAAAAAACAGAGAAAGACATAAATTAGCCTGATGGGATCACAAAAATTTTTAAGGAGGACAGAACATTAGTGCAGGATTCAATAAAATAAGTACATTTTTTCCCCAAGTAGAATTATGGGCATAAAATTAGCAAACTATGATAGCAGTAAAACACAAGATGTTTTTTGGAGAAAACAGTTATCTAGTTATCAGAAACTTCAGTGAGTAGGGGAAGAAAGCCAAATTGCAGAAAACTTCAAGAAACTTGCCCAGGGACACAAAGCTCGTGTCGGCGTCAGGATTCAAGCCTGGCTGTCTGGGTTCAGAGTCTGTTTCCATAACTACTGCACTATACAACACTGTATGAGCTTTTTACTGTTGCAACAATTTAGCATTAACTTAGGAGCTGATCGGAGAAGGCAATGGCACCCCACTCCAGTACTCGTGCTTGGAAAATCCCATGGACAGAGAAGCCTGTTAGGCTGCAATCCATGAGGTCGCTAAGAGTCGGACACGACTGAGTGACTTCACTTTGACTTTTCACTT
>NW_011449179.1:0-584 GCF_000754665.1 Bison bison bison | reverse complement strand
GTGCTCTAGAGCCTGGGAGCTGCAGCTACTGAGGCCTGCACGCCCTAGAGTCTGTGCTCCACAATGCGAGAAGACACCTCAGTGAGAATGTGTGCACTGCCTCTAGAGAGTAGCCCCTGCTCACCACAACTAGAGAAAAGCCCTCACAGCAGCAAAGACCAGCAAAGCCAAAAACAAACAAACATTTTTTAAAAGGATTTAAGGTGACTCTTCAAGGTTTTTCTCTCCAGTAAGATTAAGTGGTTTGGGTATAAGGATGAGAGAAAGTGATTAGTTGACTAACAAGAATGAAGTCCCAGGTGACCATACCAAGGAAGCCAGAGGTAGGGGAGCGAAGGATGTTTACAAGGATATTTAATATTGAATCCTGGAGTCTAAGCTGAGCAAGACGAGAAGTGAGGACATGATGAGCATGATCAGTGGTGGGAAAGTGGAAAGATTAATGGATGGGAGGGAAGTATTAATGAAATAAAAGAATTGCTGGAGAGCATGAACTGGAAGAATAGAAAGTGGTGGTCAATTATTGGCATGCTTAAAATCAAGATTTTGGAGATGATGCAGCTATTGGGCCAGATGAGCGGGGT
>NW_011449178.1:0-584 GCF_000754665.1 Bison bison bison | reverse complement strand
CTCCAGCACTGGCAAGTAGATTCTTTACCAGAGAGCCACCAGGGAAAGCCCCTCTCTCTTTAACTGACTTACCTTGCTATACGTTTGAATCATTATAAATCAACTATACTTCAATAAACATTTTAAAAATAGAAAGATTTATCTACATATATTCATGTGGCTCTATTTATAATTAAACTACTAAGTAGCTTTCCATGGCATGAGTCTACTTTAAATTTGCAATCAATCTGCTGTTTATAGGCAATAAAGTTAATTTCAATATTCTACTGTCATACAGAAAGCTTCAGTAAACTTCATTGTTTCCATTCTCTTTCAAATATGTGTTATAATTCCTCTAGTCTATACAGAAGAGTCTATCTAGAAGTGGAAATCATGGGTTGTAGAATGTTTGTGTGTGAGTGTGTGTGTGTGTGTATCTTTGATGTTACTAAACATCCCCATTTTTGCTATATAAAGTAGTACCCATTTTCATTACCACCAGAAATATATGAGGAGTACTACATCCTCAAAAAGGACTTAGAATTCCATGTTTTAAAATGTGTGACCATACAATACAATGAAAATATGACAATATGAGAACATCT
>NW_011449177.1:0-584 GCF_000754665.1 Bison bison bison | reverse complement strand
TCATAGAATATTTTAACTTGAAAGAAGAACAGACTTACAAATCATAGTAATTCAAAAGTAGACTTCTGGCAGATATAGTCTTGAAAACAAACAAAGTAAGGCAGTCACTTCAGGGAAAACTATAAACAGCATTTCTTGTCTGTGATAAAATTGGAGTTTTCAAGCAAAAATTAGAATGTTGGAAAACCTGTATCTGCTACTGTGAATTTGATATCTTCTCAACAGTTTAAGATTTTTGTGAAGAGATAATGATGAGATCCATAAATGTGGTTTTTAAAATATTGTATAATAAAATGTGTCAATATTTGAAAGCTCTGCATCACTATACTGAACAATAGTTTTTACATGACTGATGCATGATTTTACTAAATGCTTTAACAGGTAACACACTCATAACATATTGTCTATGGCTGCTTTGGCACTACAATAGCAGAGTTGAATAGTTACAAGACACTTTATGGTTCATAAAGCCAAAAATATTCACTGTCTGGCCCTTTACAGAAAAAGTATGCTGATCTCTGAGTTTATTATTGCTATCTTCAAATAAACTAACATTTTTTTTAATTGTCAATTTCTAAGATTGT
>NW_011449176.1:0-582 GCF_000754665.1 Bison bison bison | reverse complement strand
TGGAAGCACTCAGACATGGTGTGTGTGTGTGTGTGTGTGTGTGTGTGTGTGTGTGACACAGAGAGAGAGAGAAGCATCAGGCTACTCGGAGAGTGATATCCTCTCCATTGCACTCTTGGATTAGTATAAATGCCGAGTAGCCTTCCTCCACTACTGAAAGCCAGAGAGTCCAGCTGGACGAGGTAAGTAGGGCCAGTAACCAGGCACACCTGGAGCAGGGATTCCAGAGCCGTAGATACAGCAGGGCTCACAGGCCAGTCAGTAGCTCTTCCTTGGAATGCTGAGGTCATCTCTGCATAGGTCAAAATGTAGCAACTTGGGACACAAATTCTAAAGGGCAGTATTGAATGTCTTATTACTTTCATTATCTGGCTTTGCCTTGAATTATGAGTTACTGGTGGCCTGCACAGACGTGGTATCCCTGGGGTCTATGCCCCTGATCTGGCCTTGGCCTTGACCTTGGAAAGCATGTCAGTATGTCCCATATGAGACAGAATAGCAGCCCTTATGAAAAGCTTTTGCTAATTTCTTCTAAATCTGTGCACTTGAAGGTTGTGAATTAAATTAATAAACTAGTTTACT
>NW_011449175.1:0-584 GCF_000754665.1 Bison bison bison | reverse complement strand
TTACTGCTGAAACCTATTCCTGTTAATATTTTGCTGACTATCCTTCCCCAAATATCTGCATTCATTTATCCATTTATTCCTTCACTCAACAAATAATTTTTGAGTGCCTACTGTGTGCCACGTGACTCATAGTCTATGTCCTCAAGGTGCTTTTATTCTAGTCACATGTCTGACAGTAATAGGTACAATGAGGAAAAACAAAGAAGGGTATTAATTTAGAGAATGAAGATGCCATTTTAGATGAGGCCATCATGAAAAGTACTTTCTGACATGATGACATTTGAACAGAGGTGTGGAGGTGAGAGCAGGATGATGGAGACAGCTAGTCCGAAGTGATGGTTGTGCTCTTAAAGCTGTGAGGTGAGATGGTGTCTGAGAAACAGTGAGGCTGGATTGTCCCGAGGGGAGGGGAGGACAGAGGACCAGTGTGGCTGGTCTGTCCTGAGGGGAGGAGAGAGTAGCGCATCAGGAGGTTAGAGAAACTACAGGGGCCAAATTCTCTGACTGCAATGGAAAGCCGCAAGAGAGTACTGATCAGAGGAGGATCATGGTCTAATTTTTCAAAAACCCACTCCAGCTATTGC
>NW_011449174.1:0-584 GCF_000754665.1 Bison bison bison | reverse complement strand
CCAGTTCTCATGCCCCTGTGTCATCAGACTGGCCAATGTGAACAGGATACTGTAGACGTGGTGGTGAGCCAGGCTGACATCACACTGTGGCAACATCACTTTGTGGCTTCTGCTTTGTCCCTCCTGAATCTCTTGCTCTGGAGGAAGTTGACCACCATGTCCTGAGGACCCTCAAGCAGCCCTGAGAAACCATCTGGAGAGGAACAGAGGCCTCCCACCACGGGCCAGTACTGCCCTCCCAGCCCTATGCTGGGGCCACCTTAGAGGCTGATCCTTCAGTCCCAGTCGAGCCTTCAGGGGACCACGGCCTCAGCTGACACTCGAGTATAACTGCATAGAAAAAAGGCCCAAGTCAGAACTACCTTATTAAGCTTCTCCCGATTCCTGACTCCCAGAAACCGTGAGAGATAATGAATGTTTGTGGGTTCAATTAACTTGCGGAATGAAAGTGTGAAAGTGTTCGTTGTTTGGTTTGTGTCCGAATCTTTGCGATCCCATGGACTGTAGCCCACCAGGCTCCTCTGTCCATGGGATTCTCCAGGCAAGAATACTGGAGTGGGTTGTCATTTCCTTCTCCAGGGGAT
>NW_011449173.1:0-584 GCF_000754665.1 Bison bison bison | reverse complement strand
TAAGACTGGGACAAATCGGCAAGATATGCATTCAGAAGTCTTAAGGGAAATTTAGAAGGCCACATCTGTTGTTACTCTCATTAATTACTCATTAAGGAGTAATTGTGAAATCATGTAATGTATCATGGCTGTCATCAAAATTTTAATTTATTCATTTATGGACTCAACGTGTTTGTAATGGAATATATTGTTACAATGGATTCATTAATAAACTGTTTACCATTTAGCAATTTAATCTCCTTTTATTTTGAGGCATTCTATTAGGTCATTCAGGTTTGTAAAAACACTTTTTATTTTTGAAAGCCTAAATTCTTATATCATATTATGGTGGTCCCCATTTTGAATAGCAATTTTATCATAAGGTCTATTTCATCTGATATTAGTTATACCAATATTATTTTCTTACTATTAACTTGAATACATTTTCTTAATATTAACTTTGTGGAGATTTTATACTTTAAGCTTTTCACTTAGAATATATCTTTTTTTTTTTCCTTTCTTAATGTGGATTTGAAGATTTCTTTTTGATAGGCAATTTAGTGTCTTTATATTTATCATATGTGAGGACCTGTTGATTCCCTGTT
>NW_011449172.1:0-584 GCF_000754665.1 Bison bison bison | reverse complement strand
CATATGCAAGGTGATATCTAAGCCATGAAGATGAAGAATTAAAAAAAAAAAAAACAAAAAAACAAGGACGATTCATAATGAGTGAGCCATTAAGAAAAAAGAGATGAGATTTCCAGCCTCACTCCCAAGTGGTTCACTAGGTAATGACTTCAGCCTAGAGCACCATAGGTTTTTAGGGGAAAAGACATGTCAGCTATGAGTATGAAGGAACTGGATGTTGGCCAGTCAACCAACCATCTCTTCATACTGAACATTTGAAGATATGCTCCTTGATTCACAGAAGTTTTTTACCTAAATTATAAAAGAAAAAACTTTTATGTGGTTACTGAGGGACCAGAAGAGAAGGATCAGAGATGAACAGAAAGTATACAATAGAATCTCACTATCCTCAGAATCTTGCCCATTTAAGCTCTTCTTGGTTTTAATGTGGCATGATATAAACAATCATGCATTTTCTGTACTGTATGTGTATTGGAGAGCTACAGTGAATTACAAGAGCTATAATCGCCTTGCTCTATAGTTCCAGTTATTCCTCCCAGGGAAGAAAGGAATTTGGATGGTAATTCAGTAAACTTTTGTGGTGT
>NW_011449171.1:0-584 GCF_000754665.1 Bison bison bison | reverse complement strand
TTAAGTTTCCTGAACTATGTGCTCACTCTGGGACAGGGTTTTCTTGAAGCACAAGCTGGAATCAAGATTGTTGGGAGAACTATCAGTCTCAGATATGCAGATGATACCACCCTTATGGCAGGCAGTGAAGAGGAACTAAAGAGCCTCTAGATGAAGGGGAAAGGAGAGTGAAAAAGCTGGTTTTAAACTCAACGTTCAAATACCTAAGATCATGGCATCCAGCCATCACTTCATGACAAACAGATGGGGAAAAATGGAAACAGTGACAGACTTTATTTTCTTGGACTCCAAAATTGCTGTGGATGGTGACTACAGGCATGAAATTAAAAAGCCGCTTGCTCCTTGGGAGAACAGCTATGACCAATCTAGACAGCATATTAAAAAGCAGAGACATCACTTTACTGATAAAGGTCCATTTAGTCAAAGCTATGATTTTTCCAGGAGTCATGTATGGATGTGAGAGTTGGACTATAAAGAGGGCTGGGTGGCAAAGAATTGATGCTTTGAAACTGTGGTGCTGGAGAAGACTCTTGAGAGTCCCTTGGACTGCAAGGTGATCAAACCAGTCAATCCTAAAGGAAATC
>NW_011449170.1:0-585 GCF_000754665.1 Bison bison bison | reverse complement strand
AGTTTTCTTTGAAACTCCCGTGCCCGCTATCTTTCTCTTCTGCATCAAAGACGCCCATGTCAAGGTATCTGACACATGTCCTCCGAGACAGATGTAGTCTTGCAAAGTGTATGGGGCTGATCTGTGTTTCTGGATTCTAAGCTCACAGAAGTTTTATTGATCGTTATTGATGATGACGTGATCAAGGTTTCCCGCTCAGCATTCTGTTTTAGAGATTTACGTGTTGTTGTGCTGTACTTGTCTGGTTCAGTGGTTCTAACACTGAGACGTGCTCTGTGGAGAGCACACAACACATTTATTATCCACGGTCGTAAAGCGGTAGATACGTCAGTGTTGGTTTATCTTGCATTTCTCTGGCATCTGGTGAGTTTGATCATCTCAGTATATTTGCTGGTAGTTTGGGCTTCCCTTTCTTCCTTTTTCACCTTTGACTATCTTTCTATTGATTTTCATGCCTGTTTCTTCATGATTTTGATTCAAGCTGAGGCATTCCTCCTCTCTAGGTAACCCGCCATGGTTGGTTCTAGACTTTAGGAAAATCTCTTCTCAGTAAAAAAAAAAAAAAAATCTGTCAGTAACAGGTTT
>NW_011449169.1:0-585 GCF_000754665.1 Bison bison bison | reverse complement strand
CCTAAATCAAATCCTTTATTGTTATACAGTGGTGACAAATAGATACAAGGGATTAGATCTGGTAGACAGTGTGCCTCAAGATCTATGAACTGAATTTTGTAGCACTGTATAGAAGGTGATGGCAAAACCATCCCAGAGAAAAAGAAATGTAAGAAGGCAAAGTGGTTGTCTGAGGAGACTTTACACATAGCTGAGGAAAGAAGAGAAATGAAAGGCAAAGGAGAAAGGGAAAGATGTACCCAACTGAATGTAGAGTTCCCAAGAATAGCAAGGAGAGATAAGAAGGCCTTCTTCAATGAACAATGCAAAGAAATATAGGGAAAAAAAACAAAAGAATGCAAAAGACTGGAGATCTCTTCAAGAAAACTGGAGATATCAAGGATGCAAGGATGGGCATGATAAATGCAAGGATGGGCATAATAAATGGCCTTAACAGTAGCAGAAGAGATTAAGAAGAGGTGCCAAGAATACATAGAAGAACTATATGAAAAAGATCTTAATGACCTGGATAACTATGATGGTGTGGTCACTCACCTAGAGCCAGATATCCTGGAATGTGAAGTCAGGTGGGCCTTAGAAAGCATT
>NW_011449168.1:0-585 GCF_000754665.1 Bison bison bison | reverse complement strand
GAATCAGCAGAGCAAATATTTTAGGCTCAATGGCTTCTTGATTTAGGCTGATGTTCTGGCTGTTTGTGACTTACTCTCTAGGCCCACAGAGAAGCTACAGCCCTTCTACAACGTTGACTATTAAAGTTAAATATCTAATGTTCAGGGCCGCTTCACTGAAATACAATTGCTGCCATTGTTGCTGTTCTATAATTTATATTATTTTTACTTTCATGTAGCTTTCACTTTATTCGTTATTTATATATGCACTGAAGTTATGCTGCTGAGTATATGACATTTCTCAGACTAGTGAGAAATTGTCTGTTACATTGACAGTCCCTGATGAACCATGACTCCCTGTGGGTATTTATGGACTTCTACAGCCTCTCCTGAAAGCTGATGTGGAAGTGATGCTGAGTCAATGTTGTGCCTGAGTCTTTAGAAGTCCTGAAAGCTCCTGTTTTTTGCACTTTGGCGAAAGCCAGCTACACATGGAAGTCTAACTACCCTGAGAGCACCACATTATGGGAAAGCCCAGTATAAATACCGCACAAAGGGGCCGCATGTAGGAGAATGAATAAACCCAGCTAATAGCAAGAACCAAGG
>NW_011449167.1:0-585 GCF_000754665.1 Bison bison bison | reverse complement strand
TAGCCTATCCCTTCTCCAGCGGATCTTCCCGGCCCAGGAATCAAACTGGGGTATCCTGCATTGCAGGCGAATTCTTTACCAACTGAGCTATCAGGGAACTATATGAATGTATTACCTAATCTAATAGCAACAAAAATAGCCTTATTAATAATAGTAAGATTCCCACTCGCCCTCCCCCAAAAAAGTCCCCCCACCCAAAACACATGAGAATCACAGTAGCTTTCTAAAATACAATGTTCTCACAGCACAGCTGATCCCACTGTTGATTCACTTTGGTGCAGCTTCGCACCAAGATCAGCTCCACTATTGACAAGATCCTGTTAAGTTAGCACTGAAGTTTAATCCTGCTTCCATTAACTTGTAAGTTGTGTGACCTATGGCAGATCTGCTTAGCTTCCCTGTGCCTCAGTTCCTTTTTTAATAAGTGATGGTAAATCCTGCCTTGAAGGATTATTAAAAGGACTGGACCATTTGGTATCTGTTAAGCGTTCAATGATTCACTTATGATCATACAGTGGAAGTGAGAAATAGATTTAAGGGACTAGATCTGATAGATAGAGTGCCTGATGAACTATGGACGGAGGT
>NW_011449166.1:0-585 GCF_000754665.1 Bison bison bison | reverse complement strand
CTCTGGTTGGATGGCATCATTGACTCAGTGGACATAAGTTTCAACAAGCTCTGGGAGTTAGCAATGAACAGGGAAGCCTGTCGTGCTGCAGTCCATGGGGTCACAAAGAGTCGGACATGACTAAAAGACTGAACTGACTGACTGTCTTGATGCATGTTCTCTCAATAGCAGACCCATCCTAGTAACTGCTTTGTACAGTGGAGAGGGCTGTGGGCCCTGGAGTCAAGCTACTTAGGTCCAAAGCTTTGCTCCACCAAGCCATGTGATGTTGATACCTTTCTTAGCCTTTTCATCAGTAACCTCGTCTATTTAAAAAGGGTAAAAAATAGTGTGTAATACACAACACTGTGAAAATGTAATAAGATTTTTCACATAAAGCCTAAGGGCCTGGCATATAGTCAGAAAACTTTTTATTTAAGTCGTTATGATATTTATTCTTTTAGTGTTCACCTCAAATGGACTCCAGGAAAAAGTGTGAGAATTAAATGAGGCAATGTATTGCAAATATCTGACTCATTGGGAAACCCCCCAATGCCGGGAAAGATTGAGGGCATGAGGAGAAGGGGGTGACAGAGGATGAGGTGG
>NW_011449165.1:0-584 GCF_000754665.1 Bison bison bison | reverse complement strand
TTTATATCCCAGGCATAAATCCCACTTGGTCATAGTATATGATGTTTTTAATGTGCTATTGAATTCAGTTTGCTAGTATCAAGAATTTTTTGCATCTATGTTCATCACAGAAACTTGCCTTAATCCTCTTAAGCTGTTTTTTATCTGTCTTTGTTATCAGGGTGATGCTGGCCTGGCAAAAGAAATTAGAGAACATTCTTTCTTTCTTTCTGAAAGAGTTTGAGAAAGATTGGTATTAATTCTTCTTTAAATATTTGGTAGAATTTACCAACTAAGCCATATTGTCTTGAGTTTTTCTTGGTTGCAATATTTTTGATTACTTATTCAATCTCCTTATTAATTAATGATCTGTTCTGATTTTCTCTTTCCTCATGATTCAATATTCAAAGGCTTCTTTTATATTGTACAATTTATTAGCATATAATTTCTTATAGTAATCTTTTATGATCCTTTGTAGTTTTGTGGCATCAGCAATATCTTCTGTTTAATTTATAATTTTATTTATTTGAATGTTTTTTCTTTGATTAGTCTAGCTAAAAGGTTGTTGGTTTTGTTTTATGCTATTTTTTTTTACTCTCAGAGCT
>NW_011449164.1:0-585 GCF_000754665.1 Bison bison bison | reverse complement strand
GGAAGGTGTGAAAATAGACCGAAGGCGGTGGGAGGTTTTGTTCAGGTTAAAAGCAAGTTTTATAAAACAAGTTGCTGCATAGTATCGCATTGTAGGATTCTTACCATTATAAATTTATTAGAACTTTGAAAAGGAACTCCCCTTTTCCTAGAAGCCTGTTTGTCCTTTCTTTTTTTTTTTTTAAATTTTATAATGAAAGCTTTATTGAGATATAATTCCCTTTTAAAATATACAGTTCAATGGTCCCTTAGTATACTCACCAAGAACTATTACCCAGTCACCTTCGTGGGCTTTTACCTCCCTCCCCCAAAGAAGCCCTGCCTCGCCAGCCGTCCAGTCCTCCCGGGGCACCCCCAACATAAAGCTGCCTATTTGGGACATTTTATACAAATAGAATCAAACAAGAGATGGTCTTTTTGGACTGACTTCTGTTACTGATCATGCTTCAGGGTTCATCCACGTTGTAGCAAGTATTACTTCATTTCTTTTTATTGGTAAATACTGTCCCACTGTATGGCAGGACTCGCTTTTATTTATGTGTTTATTCCTTAACAGGCTGTTTTCCACTTTGCGGTAACTATTATG
>NW_011449163.1:0-585 GCF_000754665.1 Bison bison bison | reverse complement strand
TCTTGCCTGGAGAATCCCAGGGACAGAGGAGCCTGTTGGGCTGCCGTCTATGGGGTCGCACAGAGTTGGACACGACTGATGCGACTTAGCAGCAGCAGCATGAAGAAATTAGGATTTTGTGATTAGCTTCAAACTTCAATGGCCTACAGAAGGGGGACAGGGAGAGAGAGTAGGCAACAGAATAGAGATTCAGGGAAACAGGACATTTGTAGGTATTCTTGATGGTTAGAATGGATAAAGAATCTAAACATTAGCTTTTTGATTTTGACCAATGCCTCAATTGCCACCTTTATTTTTGCTCTCACGGGTATAGGAATTGACCATCTCTTTTGCTTTATATTTCTATTCTCTACTGCCTTCATTTATAGACTCCACTCCCAACTTCCCTAGCCAATAGCAAGACAGAATTTAGTCCTAGTTTCTCCTCCTGAAGTTACACACAGTTAAACACACCTGATATAAAAACACACACCTGGAGACTGACTTACAGAATGGCAGAGTGAGGACCTCAGTGAACTCACTTCCCCTCAAACAACAAAAATAAAAGCAAACAAACTATTTCAGAACTCTGGCATTTAATGAAAG
>NW_011449162.1:0-585 GCF_000754665.1 Bison bison bison | reverse complement strand
TATATCTAGAACCTAAAAATAAAATCCAACTCATAGAAGCAGAGTGTAGAAAAGTGGTTACCAGAGGCCAAAAGGTGGGGGAGATAAAGAGTGATTGGTAAAACAGTATGAACTTTCAGCTATCAGATGAATAAGATCTGAGGAGTTGATGTATGCTATAGTGACTCTCATTGATAACACTGTATTGTAGAATTGAAATTTGCTAAGAGAATAGAACTTAAGTGTTCTCACCAGAAAAAGCAGAAAAATAACACGTAATTACATGAGGTGATGAATGTGTTAATTATCAATAGAAGGAATCCTATTACATTGTATGTGTATGTCAAATTGGCACATTGTATACTTTGAATATCTTAAAATTTTACTATCAATTATAAGTCCATAAAGAAAAAAAAAAAGATTCAGTCCCGTGACTCCAGTAAAATGCAGTAGCTTGGAAACTCAGGACAAAAATGTTTTCACTTCTCTATTCATCTCAAGCCTAATGGTTGTCAGAATACAAGTGTCAATTATAATTAATATGCAGATACTTCTCATGGTTTAGTGTTTACCTTTTAAAGTCTAGAACACTTAAGTTCTATTCTC
>NW_011449161.1:0-585 GCF_000754665.1 Bison bison bison | reverse complement strand
TACTGTCACTACCAGGGGGAGACCCCAGGAGGTGAGGATGCTGGTTTAGAGGGTGGCTCAGGCCTCAGGCCACCTGGGCTATGAATCTGGAAGCTCCCTCAGCTGGGATCTCCTCTGCAGCGACCCCAGACCCACCCTTCTCACACCAGCGTCTTTGTCTCCAGCAGATGTGACATTTGCATTCCTTTCCTGGGTCTCCTGCCTGGACTGCCACTCTAAACTGGCCTCTCCGTCTAACACTTGTGCCCAAGTCCCCCAGACCTCAAGGGGAAGAAGTTGTCTTTTCCTCTAAAGCAGATATTGTCCTCCTGTTTCTTTAAGGTCACTTGTCCCCAGTCCTACAAAAATTTCCCATCAGACCCCTCTTCCGTCTTTCCCTCGTCTCTCACCCCTCACATGGCTGCTTGATCTTGGCATGAGCTGTCCTCTCCCGGAGTCCAGAGTCAGCTTTTCCTCATCCAACAGATTCTGTTGTCAGCATCAGACAGTGTTTCCCAAAGAGGATTCCAAGGATCCCACAGAATGCACTGTATTCAGGTGGGTTTGAGAAACTCCCTATCTTGGGGATATACAACACAGGAAAGG
>NW_011449160.1:0-585 GCF_000754665.1 Bison bison bison | reverse complement strand
TTTCCCTTCCAAAAAAAAAAAAAAATGAATAAAAATAAAAGTCATTTACAACTGAATCCCATTAAATGGGGAAAAAGCATCAGAATTCTGCTAGCAATAAGGATGCTTACATTAACAGAATACAAAATCATTATTTAGAAATGTATCAATGACTTTTAGAGATTATTTTGCTACATGTAATTGTGCCCTCTCAATTTTGCAGAGTTTAAGTAAACCAAATGCTCATAGTAATCCATGAATATTGCACATAGCACATTTTAATCACATAATATTGCATCAAAAAGTTACTAGTAAAAATAAAACAAGAAATCTTACAGAATCAATGAAAAAGTAGCTCCATCTTAATTTTTATATCATAATATAAAGCATATTAAATAGTTTGCAAACACACACATATAACAATGGCCCTGGGAGGCCATTTAACATTGTTTTTAGGTTAATAAGATTTAAGGGCAGAGTTTTCTCAATCATCTGGATTCTAGTCTCCCAACCCACATAGTACAACAATATTAATCAGGTCTGGCTACATAATTAGTGGGGCCCAGTTAAAAATGAAAATGCAGGGCCTCTTATTAAGAAATTATG
>NW_011449159.1:0-585 GCF_000754665.1 Bison bison bison | reverse complement strand
TAACATGCTGTGTAGGTTTGTTATAGCTTTTTCTTTTAATTTCATGGCTGCAGTCACCATCTGCAGTGAGCCCAAGAAAATAAAGTCTGTCACTGTTTTCCCATCTATTTGCCATCAGGTAATGAGACTGGATGCCATGATCTTCGCTTTTTGAATGTTGAGTTGTAAGCTAGCTTTTTCTCTCTCCTCTTTTACTTTCATCAAGAGGTTCTTTAGTTCCTCCTCACTTTCTGCCATAAGGGTGGTGTCTTGTGCATATCTGAGGTTATTGATATTTCTCCCAAAAATTTTGATTCAAGCTTGCACTTCATCCACTCTGGCATTTCACATGATGTACTCTGCACATAAGTTAAATAAGCAAGGTGACAATATACAGCCTTGAAGTACTCCTTTCCCAATTTGGACCCAGTTCATTGTTCCATGTTTGGTTCTAACTGTTGTTTTTTGACCTCATACAGATTTCTCAGGAGGCAGGTAAGGTGGTCTGGTATTCCCATCTCTTAAAGAGTTCTTCAATTTGTTGTGATCCACACAGTCAAAGGCTTTGGCAGAAGTAGATGGTTCTCTGGAATTCTCTTGTTTTTT
>NW_011449158.1:0-585 GCF_000754665.1 Bison bison bison | reverse complement strand
TTTTGACATTAGACGTATTTTACAAACATATTAGTCTTTAATTTGGATATATTTGGTAGAGATGCAGGTGATTTTAGAGAGAAAAAGATGTTTCAATAAATACTTATTTCCAATTTAATGGAGGTCTGTATTACTAAGATTCACTTTCCGGATAATTCCTTGTTGTTATGCTCCATTAATGTAAAGTTTAACTGACTCATTAAAAAATATTTCTGAAGCTTATCTTAGTAATTTCTGGATGAAGATCAGATGCTCTACAACATTCAACCAGGAAATTATGTATATTGGAAAAGGCATCATTTAATAGACTCACCACAACCCAGATACAAAGGCCCTCAACAGGATCCCTGCACTGTACTGTTCTATAGGAAGGACTGATAACCTCAAACTCACCTTAAAACAATGCTCAAACTGAAGAAACTGTACTTCCACCTGAAATGAGATGTCAGAATTAGACAGCTTACCCAAGATGCTGGACATGACTTGCATGATCATTTCTAATGTTTTCTTGACTTCTTGCTGCTGCTGCTAAGTCACTTCAGTCGTGTCCGACTCTGTGCGACCCCACAGACGGCAGCCCACCAG
>NW_011449157.1:0-585 GCF_000754665.1 Bison bison bison | reverse complement strand
TGGGGGAAAGGGTGAGTAGGAAGGTAAAAGGGAAAAACAAAGAGAAGGCAGAAAAAACATCCAAAAATTTCCAGTTATTAGATCTGAGTGGTAAAATTTTGAGTAACTACAAAAACATGTAAAATCCAATATCAGCTGGTATCAGTGTAAGATTGATTTAAAAAAAGACTTTGAGAAAGTAATTCAAGAACATGTATCAACAATCATAAAATACACAAAATCATATCCTTTTAATTTAGTAATCTCATTTCTGATCACGTACCTAAGGAAAAAACACA
The DNA here is from genome assembly GCF_000754665.1 of Bison bison bison. Lineage (NCBI taxonomy): Eukaryota > Metazoa > Chordata > Mammalia > Artiodactyla > Bovidae > Bison > Bison bison. The sequence continues at coordinate 307 of NW_011449157.1, read as the reverse complement.
AAATGAGAAAGATATCTATAAGGAGGATGAGTTATAATGTTCACTGTAACAGCAAAAACCAGTTGGCAGTCCATAATAAAATATCATATAGCCTTTCAAAATTGTCACTATCACCATGGAAACTGTGGTTTTCATATTTCATCAAAAATAGCCCTTTTGCACTGTTGGTGGGAATGTAAACTGATGCAGGCACTACGGAAGACACTATGGAGATGCCTCAAAAAAACTGGGAGTAGAACTACAACATAACCCAGCAAACCCCACTGCTTGGCATACACCCTGAGGAAACCAAAACTGAAAAAGGCAC
>NW_011449156.1:0-585 GCF_000754665.1 Bison bison bison | reverse complement strand
CTGGACATTCTAAGAAAACATCGGGCAGACTTCCCACTGTCAGGGCCGACTGGCCACCCAGGCCCCTCTACCTGCACACTCAACCCCATCCATGGCTGCGGGGCGCCAGGCTCTCCCTGCAGGGCAAGAGCAAGCCGAGCAAGCGGAGGCCCCAGAGGACGGGCTGCCAGCCCGCTCCCAGTCTCGTTATCTTGCAAAATGCAGAGAGCAGCAAAGTACATTCAGACGAATGAATGGCCTAATTAGGATTTCACAGAGAGTGAAAATATTTTGAAAAGAGAAAGTTTAACTAAAGGCATATTTGAAATACCAAAGTCATCAATTGCAAATGTCAACCCGGCACACGTTGCCGGGAGGGTAGGGGGCGTGGGGGCCTCACCCCACCTGACAACAGGCGGCCCTCCCCAGATCGGAGCACAAGACCGAAGTCAGGGCGGGGCTGATGACTCGGGGTGCCCCGTGGAGGGTCCCGCCTGGCCGGGCCGGGGCACAGGCTCAGGGCCTGGGGAAGGAAGCTGACAGGCTGGCCCAGGCCGAGAGCAGAGCAGAGCACCCAGGGAACAGGCAGATGCTGATGTGGCTGGG
>NW_011449155.1:0-585 GCF_000754665.1 Bison bison bison | reverse complement strand
GTGCAGGAAATTACAGCTTCAAGGCTTTTGAAAGATCTTTTAATTCAAGGAAATAGAATGTCAGGGCTGTAGGATACTGGAGCAGATGTCTCTTGCATTGCTGGAAAAGATTGGCCCTCATCCTGGCCAACACGTCTAACCAATGCTGGCTTGGTAGGAATAGTCAATGCCCTCTGTTGCTAAGAGCTCACAAATTTTGACATGGTCAGAAGAGAAGGGGGCACAAAGCACCTTTTGTCCATATGTGACTCCTTCACTACCTTTTTCTTTATGGGGGAGAGATATATTATCTCAGATGGGAATGCTTTTATACAGCCCAGATGAAAATGTTACTAACCAAATGCTGCAAATGATGTATAATCCTGACAAGGGGCTTGGTAAAGATCAGCAGGGAATTGTTTCTCCATTAGAAACTGTTCCTAACAAGAATAGAGAAGGTTTAGGATATTCAAATTTATCCTAGAGGTTGTTGCTCTTGTTGCCGACCCTGTTACCTGGAAATCTGATGATCCAGTATGGGTGGAGCAATGGCCCTTAACAGCTGAAAAGCTGCAGGCAGCTGAGGATTTAGTTATGGAACAACTG
>NW_011449154.1:0-585 GCF_000754665.1 Bison bison bison | reverse complement strand
TAGACATTTTCAAAAGACAGTCTTCAGATCACAAAGTCAGAGGGAATCTCTGACTTACTTTCCTCTCACTGACTTTAAAACATTTCTGTATACTAGCTAGTTCACTACAGGCAAATCATTTGAACTTTTGTTTTTATCTTTAGGTTCTATGGGCCAGGAATATCATTTGTCTTCCAAGATTTGGGGCTTCTTCTTTTTAAAAACTCTTTATTGAATTTATTACAATTTTGCTCCTGTTTTGTATTTTGGTGAATTGGCCATGAGGCACATGGGATCTTAACTTCCCAACCAAGTATAGAAACTGCATCCCTGCGGAAGGTGAACTCTTAACCACTGAACCACCAGGGAAATCCCAGTGCCTTATACTTAACAAAATCTTTGTTCACCTTTCTTTGTATTTCCATATGGAGTGACATTCATTAGCATAAAACCCATAGCCTTTCTCCATTCCTTCACTCACTTTTCCTTTGAAGAGAAGAACTGAATTCCAGCTGAGAAATCTTTTAGCAAAAGTTGGTTATACAGATGTCTTCAGGGAGCGTATCGCATACTCCTTTGTCTAAGGTTAGGCAGGATTAGAACCCC
>NW_011449153.1:0-585 GCF_000754665.1 Bison bison bison | reverse complement strand
TAGGTAAAATGTATGAATTTGCATTTCTAACAATCTTCCCTTTTTGGCTTTTACTCTCTGAGTTGTGTTAATATATCCAGGGCCACAGTTGATAGTTTTGTGGACAACTCCAGGGGGTACTGTTTCTTTATCATGTTTCACATTCTTATTACAGTAAACTGTCTTACAGAGGGGATACTATTTTGTAATTCATATAAATACACCATTTGGCCAAGAAAAGACAAGATACATTTTGTGCTTAACATTTTGCAACTATAATGAAGTGTTTGTCCATATGTTTATTCTAAAACCTGACGATCAATAAACATAATAACTCTGTATAGTTATTCACTCTGAAATTATAAAAGTGTGATATGAGCCTTCTGAAAATATAGACTCTGAGGTGACTAAAGGTCTGCTGCTTACAGAAGAATCCTAAGCATAAAGGTAGAAGAATCCTAAGCATAAAGGTAGAAGAATGATCTCGTTTTACATGCCTTTGCTTGATTTAAAGATCTTGTTACATTTCAGTTTGCTTTGTAAGTTGATCACCATAAATTTTTTGTTTGGCTTTTTGTCCCCATTGTGGGTTTTTTTTTTTTTTTT
>NW_011449152.1:0-585 GCF_000754665.1 Bison bison bison | reverse complement strand
GAAGCTGGATGTTAATGAGCGCCTATTCATGCTGGGCCTATACTAGGTGCATTAGCTATTGGGTTGGCCAAAATGTTCGTTCGGGGTTTTCCATAACATCCTGTGGAAAAACCTGAATGAACTTTTTTGCTTACCCAATAGTTTAACCCTCTTAACAACTCTGTAAGGCAAATAGTATTTTTATTATCTGGGTTTTCTTATGAAACAGAGCCTTGGGCAATCATTAAGTGTTAATGTTTTCTATAGGAAGGGCCTTCTCAGGACAGTAAAATGAGAGAAGAGACAGAAGCAGGAAAGGCTCATAAACAGAGCAAAACAATGTATTACTGTATTGACCACTGCTTCATCACAAGCCCTGAGAGACACAGTTGATGGCTCAGCAGGTCCACTGAGTCAGATATGTGGGATATCTTTGAACAGGCCATGTGGAGAGCCATGTTTTAGAATATGATTAATTCTCTATGCTTCCACTTCAGGGATTGCAGGATCAGTTCCTGATTGGGGAACTAAGATCTCCCATGCTGCATGGTGTGCCCACAAATTTAAAACAACAGCAAGAAAAAATAAAACAGGGAGAGGACATTT
>NW_011449151.1:0-585 GCF_000754665.1 Bison bison bison | reverse complement strand
TAAAGTCTCTCAATGTTTCCATTGTTTCCCCATCTATTTGCATGAAGTGATGGGGCTGGATGTCATGATGTCTGCCTCCTGAGATGACCTGAGTGGCTTATTTCACTTAGCATAATGTCCTCAAGGTTCAACAATGTTGTCACAGGTGTCAGAATTTCTTTCCATTTTAAGGGTGAATAATATTCTACTGTCTGTTCACACCACATTTTGTTTACCCATCATTCATTGATGGACACTTGAGTTGCATCTTTTGGCTGTTGTCAGTAATGCTGTCATGAACATGGATGTACAAATATCCCATTGAGACCCTGCTTTCAATTTTTCTGGGAATATACTCAGAAGTGCTAGATCTGATGTTAATTCTATCTTTAAGTTTTTGAGAAACAATCATACTATTTTCCACAGCAATCACACTATTTTCTGTTTCTAAACAATGCACAAAGATTCCCTTTTTTTCTGTCTCTTTACCAACACTTATTATTATTTTTTAATAGTAGCCATCCTAATGGGTGTGAGGTTGTATCTCATGGTGGTTTTGATTTGTATTTCTTTAGTGATTACTGACATTGAGCATCTTTTCATGTG
>NW_011449150.1:0-585 GCF_000754665.1 Bison bison bison | reverse complement strand
GTTTCATTCCACATCTAACAAGTAGAACTCTGAAAATTGTCTAATCTCAGTTCACAATACTTTTTGAACACTGATTTTTTTTCTGAGTCAACTATACAATTTTCATCTATATCTTGCTTATCCTATTATCTACTACAAAAAAAATCCAGAATGTTTTGAGACTGAGCCACCCTAGGTATAACACTTTCTTATTACCGTAATTTTTAAGAACACCTAACATGCTGCGGTTTATCTTGTATTTATTTATATATTTGTATTTGCTACTAGATCAAAAATAACCTGGAGGAAGGAGCATATATTAATTTTCTATCTCTGACAGTCTTGCACAAGACCATGTGTCTCTATATCTGTAGAAACCACTGAACCAGAGCCCAAATTTTCATTGTTTTTTTGTTTCTTTTTTTGTTTGTTTGTTTGTTTAATTAACCTTGCCACACTTCCAGGTAAAAGATTTGGCTCTATAGATGTTCCATAAGTTATTTACCAAAATTACAGTTTAGATTGGTCTATGGTTGCTTTCGGAGAAGGCAATGGCACCCCACTCCGGTACTCTTGCCTGGAAAATCCCATGGATGGAGGAGCCTG
>NW_011449149.1:0-585 GCF_000754665.1 Bison bison bison | reverse complement strand
GGGATTTCCCGCGCAAGAATACTGGAGCGGGTTAGTCATTCCCTTCTCCAGGGGGTCTTCCCGACCCAGGGATCGAACCTGCGTCTCCTCATTGCAGGCAGATTCTTTATCTTCTGAGCGGCCCGTGAGCATTACACCCACATAAAGCGTGTCTGGAGGTGTGCTCACGTGCACAGGTACACTCAGTACGCTGTGCTGAGCAGGGGTTCATGGTCACGGCCATGACAGTTCAGTCCCGTGCAGACAGGATCGCATCTGCCAGCACTTTCTACAGGATTTGGACCACATACTTCAAACAAAATGTCTTCTCAGTCACCTCAGTCAGAGTATGTCTCGGGAACTATGGGCCCCGGAGTCCGAGCCTTAAGGCCGCAGGAAATAAATACAGTGACAACCAATACAAGAGCTGAATTCTGGTTTTGCAGGAGGAAGCATGACTCCTACCCCTGAAAGAATGCCCTGGGTCACTTCAGGCAGGTCAACTTTACAAAATTCTGAAAAGCCTATGTTAAAGTATAGTTTTCAAAATGGGAATTCATGACTCTCAGAATGAGCATGTTTTGATGACTTTGTCATGAATTAATG
>NW_011449148.1:0-585 GCF_000754665.1 Bison bison bison | reverse complement strand
TTGTTGTTCAGTCACTAACTCATATCTGCCTCTTTGCACACCAGGTTTCCCTTGTCCTTCAGTATCTCCAGAGTTTGCTCAAACTCATGTCCACTGAGTCGGTGATGCCATCCAACCATCTCATCCTCTGTTGCCCCCTTCTGCTCCTGCCCTCAATCTAAGTAGATTTTTATTTTTGTATGAGGGGATCTGTTTCTGACAAAATGGTTACCCCAGAATAAATCCCAGACTTCCATGAACTCCTATCCCTTGACCTTGGAAAAATGAGAAGGTAGGGCTCTTGAATTTCTGGCACGTGAAATTAAGCATTTACCTGGACCATCTCCGTGTTTTGCTCTTGTGTTTCTGAAGTGGCTGGAAACCCATGAGACCCCAGGCTCCTGAGCAGCAGCAGCAGCAGGGGAAGGCGGGGAATGCTGGCCTCTCCTTTTCTTCTGAGCTGAAGGAAACCAGGGGCTCCCTGCCTCTGCCGTCCTGGGGTTTCAGCCTGCAGGCTCTGCTTTTTTGTAGGGTCCTTACTACTACTACTACTACTACTACTAAGTCATTTCAGTCGTGTCCAACTCTGTGCGACCCCATAGATGG
>NW_011449147.1:0-585 GCF_000754665.1 Bison bison bison | reverse complement strand
GGGTTGGATCCCTGGGTTGAGAAGATCCCCTGGAGGAGGAAATGGCTACCCACTCCAGTATTCTTGCCTGGAGAATTCCATGGACCAAGGAACCTGTGGGCTGCAGGCCATGGGTTTGCAAAAGACTCAGATACAGCTGAGCAACTAAACAACAGCTGTCCTATTATATCCTATTTTCCATATCATTGTAAGTCTGAGAGGATTCCACACTTTTAGAAGAATAAACAAGCAAACAAAAGAAAAAAAAAGAGAAGAAACTCATGCTTGTCTCTTAACAAATATCAGATCTAGAAACCTTATCCTCATCCCAAGATGATTAAATAGAAATATCCAATGTTCTTTATCAGCCATATTATAAAAGAAAAAAGTGACATTAATTTTAATAATATATCATATTTAATATTTTTAAAATACCATTTCAACATGTAATCAATGGAATAATTATTAATGAGATATTTATATGTATATTTTCTAGTATTAGGTCATCCATATCTGGTATATATTTCACATTTATAACACATCTCAGTTCAAGTTAGCCACATTTCAGATGTTGAGTAGTTCTTTGTGGCTTTTGGGTTTTTTTTT
>NW_011449146.1:0-585 GCF_000754665.1 Bison bison bison | reverse complement strand
GTATTCTTGCCTGGAGAATTCCATGGACAGAGGAGCCTGGCAGGCTACAGTCCATGGGGTCTCAAAGAGCTGGACACGACTTAGTGACTGATACACACACACACACACACACACACAGCAATTATTATTAGGTTAGCATAGGAGAAGCTAATCTTTAAATGAATCGCAGAGCCTGAGGAAGGGATGGCCCAGGCAGAGGGGAGAGCATGATCAAAGGATTGGAGGCATGGAAAAGAGTGCTGTGATCTGGGAATGGCAAGGAATTCCGGGATGCTGGAGCATAGGGTGGGGCACGAGATGAAAATGATGAAAGGCAGAATCTAAATCCCCTTCCATTCCAGTTTAGGATTACAGACCTATCCTTGTACCAAACACGAACAGAAATATGTCTGTTGGCAAGGGAGAAGGATACTGAAGAGTTTTAGACTAGGGAATCAAATCTTAGTTAAATTTGCATTGCAAACTCTTGTCAATCTAGAAGAGTTTGGAGAAGGTAAAATCAGGTATAGGAAAGCTGGTTAGGAGATTGTGGCAAGAACCCCAGTGAGAGATTGAGGCCCACCCATCAAGAGATGAATGTCACAG
>NW_011449145.1:0-585 GCF_000754665.1 Bison bison bison | reverse complement strand
TCTCCATTTCTGTCTCCGATTTCAGGGTCCCTGCACAGTTGGGACTGGAGAGTCAGGCCTCGTCTTGGGTTGAGTCATGGAACTCTGCTTGCCTCTCAAAGTGTACACGGGGTGACAGCCCACTTGTCGAGCTGTATTTGGAACCTGCGAGTTTTTCTGGACGATGCACGGGGGTGTCAGTGCCCCTTCGTGTTGTGACTTCATCCACAGGGTTGCATTTGAAGACCAGTCCAGGCATTGTGTTCTTATCAAGAGCAGACTGGGATATCGGGGTCTTTCGAAATATGGCACCACCCAGGAGGCTATGTCTCGAATTTCCTCGTGAGACCAGCCTCATTCTGAGGTGCGACGGGAAGTTCGGGAACCCCTTCCAGACAAAGCAGGGGAATAGATGCTCCTGTCGAGACCAGGAGGGGAGAAGGGGCTCAGATGAAGTGGTTCCAGGAACCTCGGTGCATTTCTCGAGTGAGACCGGTATGTCGAAGTACTTTTTGAGTCTCATCAAGTCTGCCAAGTCTCGTTTCGACAGTCAAGATAGAACGTGGGGCTTCTCTTGAGACGTTGTAGTGGGAAAGGGCTTCATCT
>NW_011449144.1:0-585 GCF_000754665.1 Bison bison bison | reverse complement strand
TTGCCTGGAGAATCCCAGGGACGGGGGAGCCTGGTGGGCTGCCTTCTATGGGGTCGAACAGAGTCGGACACGACTGAAGTGACTTAGCAGCAGCAGCAGCAAGCCAGGAAGTAGGGAGGGATAAATTAGGAGATTGGGACTGAACTCTACACACTTCTAAATGTAAAACAGGTAACTAACATGGACCTACTGTACAGCACAGAGAACTCTGCTCAATAGTCTGTCATGACCTATATGAGAAAAGAATCTGAAAAAAAAAGTGGATGCATGTATATGTGTGACTGATTCGATTTGTTGTACAGGAGAAACTAACAGAACATTGTCTATCAACTACATTCCAATTACAACTAGAAATTTAAATATTTAATATAAACACAGAAACAAATAATCATTTTAGGTTATCTAATAGCTTGCTTTGCATTGTGAATATACTATATATGTTTTATATTTTGTGTTACCGTGTGGGCTCAGTCTGTTAAGTCGTCTCTGATTCTTTGTGACCCCATGGACTATAGTCCACCAGGCTCCTCTGTCCGTGGGATTCTCCAGGCAAGGATACCAGAGTGGGTAGCCTTTCCCTTCTCC
>NW_011449143.1:0-585 GCF_000754665.1 Bison bison bison | reverse complement strand
GAGTTTCAGCTTCAGCATCAGTCCTTCCAATGAATATTCAGGATTGATTTCCTTTAGGATTGACTGGTTCAAGGGACTCTCAAGAGTCTTCTCCAACACCACAGCAAACCTGTACACTGCCAAAAATGCAAAGCGTTCCACTAAGCAGGAGGAGAACCCAGACAAACCCAAACGAGGGCCATGCTGCAAAAGAATTGGCCTGAATCCCTCAAAAACATCCATGGTGTGAAAGACACAGACAGAGGGACTGTCCCAGATTGGAAGAGGCCCAAGGAACATGATCCTCACTTTGGATTGGATCCTAGCTGGGGAAAAAAACGAAAACAAAAACTTTTTCCTTTTCTGTAGCAGTGTGAGGACAATTGGTGAATTGAATAAGGTTTGTAGGTTAGACAATTGTGTCATACCACTGCTGATTTCCTGATTTTGATCTTTTGACTGTGGTTACTTGTTTTCTTTAAGCAGTACACACTGCAGTATTTGTGGGTAAAGTGTGAGGGGTCAGTCATGTCTGCAACCAGCTCTCTCATGGTATGTGGAAGAAAGCACTTGTGTGTGTGTGTGTGCACATGTGTGTGTGTGTAT
>NW_011449142.1:0-585 GCF_000754665.1 Bison bison bison | reverse complement strand
GGTTGGGAAGATCCCCTGCAGAAGGGAAAGGCTACCCACTCCAGTATTCTGGCCTGGAGAATTCCATGGGGTCACAAATAGACACGACTGAGTGATTTTCACTTTCATTTCACACGAAAATTCAGATTTCCTACTCCTTTTGATCAAGTGGGCTTGAATTCTCAGAAGGCAATAAACGGCCGCTATCCTTCTGGGGGGTGCAGTGGGTGTCCCGTTCTGCCAAAGCTGCCGACACCCCTATGGTTTTATCCTTGCCCAGGTACACGGACCTGCCTGGCTGCCATGGTGATTTGCATTTGCTCTCCCTCGAGTGGTATCAGGTGTACACAAGCTTCTCTTAAGCCTGGAAGACAAGAGGCATGTGCATCTCACTTTCTGCTCCATCGATAGCACTGAGCGTGTATGTGCTCAGTCGCTCAGTCGTGTCTGATTCTTTGCAACCCCATGGACTGTAGCCCACTGGGCTCCTCTGTCCATGGAATTTTTAAGGCAAGAATACTGGAGTGGGTTGCCATTTCCTACTCCAGGGGATCTTCCTCACCCAGGGATCAACCCTGCATCTCTTGTGTCTCCTGCATTGGCAGG
>NW_011449141.1:0-585 GCF_000754665.1 Bison bison bison | reverse complement strand
CAATTCTGAGGGGCTGCTGCAGTGCACTCTCATTAAAGGGAAGAGGCACTAGCTCCAAGGCAATGAGAGCCAAAGTCTGCTTCTAACTGGAATTGGGGGGTGGTGGGACAGCTCTAAGAGGGATGTAGGGGCCGTGGTTTATACCTTTCTCCCTGTGTGATTTGGGGCAAGTCCCTTCCCCTCTCTGGGTCTGGACCCCCTTTCTGCAAAACGAAGGTAGATTTGTGAGATGGTTTCCCAACTTGGGACTGTTAAGGCTCTGTGATGTATTTGCCATATTCCCTCAAACCTAAGAGACCTTTGGGTGGCTGGGCAGCACAGGTTAATAAAGCAGTGGGTGTCATTGCTTGTGCCAGGAATGGGGCCCACTCAGTGTGGTAGCAGTGGTGGTCACCTGCAGATCCAGTGTTCTCATCAGCACTTACAGATGTCTTTTCTTTCAAAGAATTTTAAAATGTATTTCTTTTATTAAAAAAAAAACAAAAAACACAAAACTATTGGACTTCCCTGATGGTCCAGTGGTTAGGAATCCACTTGCCAATGCAGGGGATACTGGGTTCAGTCCCTGGTCTGGGAAGATTCCAT
>NW_011449140.1:0-585 GCF_000754665.1 Bison bison bison | reverse complement strand
CTTGAAACAAACTAAAAGACCATTTGATTCAATAGTTTGTCATCCGTATAAGAAAACTGAATAATAAACGTTCCTAAAACTTCATAGGCTACAACAAGCATCATTTATTTAACTCACTATTCTGTGGGTTGACAGGTCTTCTGCACTGACTACTCATCTAGGCTGGGTCACTCATAACTCTAGACTGAGCTGCCAAGATGAAGTGGGGGCTGGCTGGGCTAAGATCATTCAGCTAGCACTGTGGCTTATCTCAGAGCCACCTGGTCCCCCACCAGGGAAGCCAGGTTGGTGGCTGGGCTACAAGGAAACAGGAGGAAGTGTTCAAGGCCTCTTAAGGCTTAAACAAGTTCAAGGCTTAAAACCAGTTCAACTTTGCTTCTCCCATTCTGTTGATCAAGTGACAAGGTCAATTCAGTCTCAAGGGGTAGAGAAATGGGCTCCACCTCCCATCCCTGCATGGAAGGAGATGTAAAGAACTGTACACTTCTTTTCTCAACTTAACTTCCAAACAGAAGTTTTATGACCAGCAGTGTTATTTTCACTTTGAAGCAATTTACATGTTAGTCTACCCGTTGGAAAAAACAG
>NW_011449139.1:0-585 GCF_000754665.1 Bison bison bison | reverse complement strand
GGATGGCATCACTGACTCAATGGACATGAGTCTGTGTGAACTCCGGGAGTTGGTGATGGACAGGGAGGCCTGGCGTGCTGTGATTCATGGTGTCGCAAAGAGTCGGACAGGACTGAGTGACTGAACTGAACTGAACTGAATAGAAATGTAAAATAATATAGCTACTCTAAAAAAATAGCTGCCAGTTTCTTTCAGCACTAATAATAGCGTTACCAGGGTGACTACCATTTTGTATTCTTAGGCGTATATCCCAGAGAAATAAAAATTTATTTTCAAGCAGAAACTTATAAATAAATGTTCATAAAAAACTTTAATCGTAATGGCCCCAAACAGAAACTACCCCAGTGTCCTTCAATGGATGCATGGCTAAACAAACCAGAGTACATCCACATTATGAACTATCAGCCATAAAAAGGAAAGAAGTATCGATACATGCAAAACCCTGGATGAACTTCCAGCAAATGATGCTTAATGAGGGGCGTGGTGAAAATATTATTCTCAGTCATGTCCGACTCTTTGTGACCCCATGGACTGTAGCCTGCCAGGCTCCTCTGTCCTTGGCAATTCTCCAGGCAAGAATACCGG
>NW_011449138.1:0-585 GCF_000754665.1 Bison bison bison | reverse complement strand
TGGCTCCCAGAACATGCCAAGTCCCTGGCCCCCTGAGGTGCCTTCTAACCTACATATGAAACCTTAGAGACAGGCACAGAGGCGAGTGAGCTTGCGATGATCCACTCGGCCCACTGAGGGCTTCTTCCTCAGGACTCTGGGCTTCCAGACAGAGCTGGGGAAGAATCCTCCTAACAACAAGAGGAGCCTTTTATTGAATGTCTCCTCTGTGCCAGCACTGCTCCAAGTACCTTATCTGTGTAACCCTTTTGGCCCTCCACCTGTAAGTAGGCACTGCTATGAATCCTGTCTTACAAATGAGGAGACTGAGCCCAGAGCAGCGAAATCACTTTCACAAGGTCACCAGGATCCAAACTGGAGATATGACCTCTCATTGCATTTGCACTATCATACACAGTGGCTTCAGGGGGAAGAAAGTTTATTTTGAAATTCACTAGGGTTCTTGCCGGAGAAGGCAATGGCACCCCACTCCAGTACTCTTGCCTGGAAAATCCCATGGACAGAGGAGCTTGGTAGGCTACAGTCTATGGGGTCACGAAGAGTCGGATACGACTGAGCGACTTCACTTTCACTTTTCATTTTCAT
>NW_011449137.1:0-586 GCF_000754665.1 Bison bison bison | reverse complement strand
ATATATATATGATTCTTCATATTATATTCTATGGCATGTTGTTTTCTAATATTAATGTACTAAACTAAATTGGCTCAATTCCAAAAGGCAAAATTCTAATATTAATGATGATAAGTTAACTTGCATCAGTTTCATGAGGCAAAACATGTGCTCCCTCGATGACCAATAATAGCTAGAAAGAAATTTCTGATTTGACAATTAAGTACTATTAGGAGGAGAGAGGGAGGAAATGTTCCCATAATCTAATAATTTAGCATCCTTTTATAATTCTTGTCTGATTCAATCATGACAATAGAGATTTGTTTTGGTCTTCAATCACAGAGCCTCTGTGAAGCACTGAATAAGTCAAACTGGTGGAGTGAAGATCAGAAACAGATTATAAGAAGAAGGGAGTCATCAAACCAACCAATCTGAGAACCCCCAAAAAGTCAGCTTCCCAAATGGAAAAGGAAGAGAGAGTTGGTGACATTTACTGGACATTGTTGTCTCTTTGAGTCTGTAGTGAAAGTGAAGTTGCTCAGTCATGTCTGACTCTTTGCAACCCCATGGACTCTAGCCTACCAGGCTCCTCCGTCCATGAGATTTT
>NW_011449136.1:0-586 GCF_000754665.1 Bison bison bison | reverse complement strand
GCCTGATAACCATTTATTCTGTTTTCTGAACAGGCTACAAACTTTTCTCACTTGCAGCACTCTTAACTTCTTTTTGTTTTATAATTTGTTGATCAGGCAATTCTTTCTGTGATGTATCTTTAAATATACAGTTTCTTTTAATAAACATTATCTGACTTAGTGATACTTTAAATAATTTTATTTATTAAAATGAAGAGTTTAATAATGAGAGCACCTTGATAAAAACTGCCATTCTTATAGTTCACTGTGATATCACTCATCCTTTTAGCATATCTCTACTCACAAAATTAGAATAGGAGGTAACCATGAATAAACCAAGACTAAAAAATAGCTTTGAGGCTCTTAGGGGATTTTGATTTATTGGTTTTTCACTTTTAGGCAAATAATTTGTTAGGTATATTATGTGTCGAGTCTCTAACAGATGCTTAATATTGACCCCTCATCAGTTAAAATTTTTGTAAGATATTGATGTAAATCAGACCATGCCACTCTTCTAAATACTTCAGTCTCTTGCCCAGTTCAAAATAAAACTTACTATTCCCTATATATAACAAGAAACTGAGCTTATTTTATTTTGAACAGATCG
>NW_011449135.1:0-586 GCF_000754665.1 Bison bison bison | reverse complement strand
TTTTTTTTTTTTTTTTTAGTTGCCACATATGGGATCTAGTTCCCTGATCAGGGATCAGACCTGAATTGGCCCCCTGAATTGGGAGCCCAGAGTCTTAGCCACTGGACCACCAGGGAAGTCCCAAGGCTTTAGTTTAAAACCATTCATCAAACTTCTGTTATTTTATTTCTTCCATTTAACCACCTTTGATTGTTGACTTGGTAACAGAAATCCTGTGCTGAAACCGTGGTCCGCTAGAGGTATCTGTCTGGATGAGAGAAACGCAAATAGTGGCCCAAATGAACACTGCTTCATCACCAGCGGTCATTACCTCACTGCAACTTACTGCATGATCTGCTCAGGTAATTAATGGAATGGGGGTGGGGGTGGGCAGAGAGGAGCGGTGACAGGAAATATGAAAATAATTTTAGTCCCACCTCTGATCTCCCCCCGCACCCACTTTTTTGAAACTTCAAAGCCAGCTGGGCAGGCTGGCAACAGTCCAGGCCACATGGGTGCCCTTTAGGGACAGCATTCTAAAAACACTATCCAGAGTTCTTCGGAATTTGCCAGCATCTCTCAGTTGAATACAATTAGCAGACAGATC
>NW_011449134.1:0-586 GCF_000754665.1 Bison bison bison | reverse complement strand
TTCTGTGTGGTTTTTTTTTTTTTTTGCCATTTTGGAGAATTACTGGAAGCCCGAACCTGTTGGAGAGATTTGTTTTCAGCGATAGTGTAACTGGAATAGGTCACAGTAAAAGAACCAGTATTCATATTTTTTGGCTTTAAATCCATCTGTCCTTAAGAACCCTCACTGCTTCAGTTTTTCACCATCAGTTCTGAGAGTCCTCCTCTAAATTACATTGCACGACCCCTAGCAGTTGTCCTGTGGTGGCTGCCATTGTATTTTCTCTCCTAGCCTGACTCTGAGGAGCTGGTTGGGGTAGAGGTAGTAGACACGTGCACCTGAGTGGTGTGCAGGTTATCTGTCTCATCCTGTCTTCGTCAGTCCAGATGTGTGATGCCTGGAGTGCAGTCCAAACAGTGCCCTCCACCCATGCACATTAAGTACTTGTCTTTATCTGTGACTTACTTCACTCAGCATAATACCGGCTAGATCCACCATGTTGCTTCAAACGGTAGGATTTCATTCTTTTATATGGCCATGTAGTATTCCCTTATGTATATCTATCATATCTTCTTTATCCACAATGGACACTTAGGTTGCTTTCATG
>NW_011449133.1:0-586 GCF_000754665.1 Bison bison bison | reverse complement strand
GAGAAATTTATACCCTAACCCCTTCCTAGAACATTTAAGATTGGATAATTGAAATAATAACTAGTATCTCCTCTATCATGAGTTTGTGTGATAGATGAAGGGAAGTCTATACGGCTAGGAATAGTCCTTGGTTTTAATATTTCAACACATCAAGCAGAGTTTCACTGCTTTATTCTAACCATGTTCCCCAGATCCTATGTTCAAATAATATATTGAGAAATGTTGAATATTTATAGTTGATTCTGTGAAGTATTTGATTCCTTGGGGGTCTTTGCTGTCATGTTGTTTGGAATTTAATAAATTTTTAAGACTTTAGTTCTCAGCTTCATTTTTTACCTGTTACAAATTATAATGCTAAACATTTATTGAGTACTGCTAACATGCCGTCTGTGGGGTTGCACAGAGTCGGACACAACTGAAGCGACTTAGCAGCAGCAGCAGCAGCAGCAACATGCCAGTGAAATGTGAAAGTGAAAGTGAAAGTCACTCAGTTGTGTACTACTCTTTGCAACCCCACGGACTATACAGTCCATGGAATTCTCCAGGCCAGAATACTGGAGTGGGTAGCCTTTCCCTTCTCTAGGGG
>NW_011449132.1:0-586 GCF_000754665.1 Bison bison bison | reverse complement strand
TTGAATCACAGCCTGTTAGTCCTGGAAAATCACCTAGTGCAGAGAAATCCAAAATTTGCCAATATCAGGCCAGAGGATCAGAAATTCACATGTAGAAGCTGTATAAGCGTGCTTATAACCACATTGGTGAGTCAAGAGGGCCCTTACTTAGCTAAGGAAATTAGACACAATTCAAACCTTAATCAATCGATGGAAGCTACCTACCTGGCAGTTTTTCTTTTGTTAATCTTTCTTTCAATGCTCTAGTTTCTTGACTTAACCATATTTATGTAATGAAGTAGACGTAACTGAAATGATTAATTACTGAATGACCCGAGCTTGCTGCTGTGACATACAGCAACCTTCAGATAACAAGATCTTAGCAGCAAACAAGTACTTAGGCACTGCCTAATCTTACATTTCATCAGTGTCTGCTAATTGGGAAAATTATCTAATTTTTGATCAAAATCTCAGGAGATAAACACATGAATGCGTGCACACAAACACAGTTCTAATTACATGGCTGACTACTGAAATAAAGAACATAAAGTGAAAGTGAAGTCGCTCAGTCGTGTCCGACTCTTTGTGACCCCATGGGTGGTAGCCT
>NW_011449131.1:0-586 GCF_000754665.1 Bison bison bison | reverse complement strand
TGGGCTGCCGTCTATGGGGCTGCACAGAGTCGGACACGACTGAAGCGACTTAGCAGCAGCAGCAGCAATGACTAATGGTGCTGGGTACCGTTTTAATACAATTAAATCTTTTCCAATAAAATATGCAATAGTATATTTTGTCTGTTTTTACTGTTTATTCAGTTAATAAGAACTATTAATATTGTTATTGAGATTTCTATATATATTTTGCATAGAAACCTTTTATCAGATATATGGTTTGCAAGTATTTTATTCCAGTCTCAGAAGTAGTTTTGTATTTTCTTAGCAGTTTGTTTTGAAGAGTGGAAGTTAAATGTTTATGAAATCTAAATTTTATATTCTATCGTCCTTTGCTATGCCAAGGACTGAGTATTTTTTTTTCTTTTCTCTTCTAGAAACTTTATAATTTGACCTCTTACTTCACTGCCATAGTTCATTTTGAGTTAGTTTTTGTCAGAGTGAGCTATGGGATGCAGTTCATTCTTTTAGATACAAATAATTAATTTTTCAGAACATTTTATTTTCCTTTTTTTTTTTTTAATTTTATTTTATTTTTAAACTTTACATAATTGTATTAGTTTTGCCA
>NW_011449130.1:0-586 GCF_000754665.1 Bison bison bison | reverse complement strand
CTAGTATTCTTGCCTGGGAAATCCCATGGACAGGGGAGCCTGATGGGCTATAATCCATAGGGTTGCAAAAAGTCTGACATGACTTAGCAACTAAACCACCAACCACAGTTTACAGAGTATTTTCATTTTTACCATTTTCATTCCTTTATTATTTTTATCATACTTTAAAAATATTTATTTGGCGTGTGGGATTTTTCACAGTGGCTTATGGACTCTCTAGTTGAGCACAGGGCTATAGTGGTTGGAGCGCACATGGATTTCAGTAGTTGTGGCACGCAGGCTTAGCAGCTTCGTGACTTGTGGACTCTTATTTCTCGGACCAGGGGTCAAACTCACTTCCCCTGAATTGCAAGGTGAATTCTCAACTACTGGACTACAAGGGAAGTTGCTATCCTACTTTTTTTAAACAATTCAGAAATTGAGGTTCAGGAAAGTATCAATAACTTACTAATCATAGTAGTTCAGTTCAGTTCATTTCAGTCGCTCAGTAGTGTCCAACTCTTTGCGACCCCATGAATCGCAGCATGCCAGGCCTCCCTGTCCATCACCAACTCCCGGAGTTCACTCAGACTCACGTCCATCGAGT
>NW_011449129.1:0-586 GCF_000754665.1 Bison bison bison | reverse complement strand
GAATGTGGTAAAACTATAAAGAAAAGCAAGGAGATAACACAAAATTCAAGACAGTTACCTCTGGGGGAGGGGGGACCATTTGGGGAACAGCACATAAGGGTCTTCAAAGGTAATGATAATATTTTTCTTAAGTTGGGTAATAGGTACGCAAACATTTATTTTACTCTTTTTTTCTTTAGACCTGTGAATATGTTATATATACTGTACTCCTTCATAGGTATATTTTTTAATTTTTAAATGTTTAAACTACACACTGGAGATAGTTACTTTGGTAAAAAAAAATATTTTCTCAATTAGTTATCCTTATATCTACTGAAATCTCTGGGAGGAGAAACATCTTCCTAGTCAGAAGAAAAGAAGCTGAGATATATCAGTATTATAACTGTTCTCAACAAAGAATTAATGATCATTCTTGGGCTGCAAGAGGGCCCTTTTAACAGCAGAAACAAAATTTCTCATCTGCTGCCCTCTGGAGTCTTATCTGAAGACATAACCCACCAAGGACTTGTAAATAATAGAGGAATCAACTGAAGTTTGTACTAAGTGCAGTTAGAGGTCTTCTGAGGTGATTTTTTTTTTTTTTCTG
>NW_011449128.1:0-586 GCF_000754665.1 Bison bison bison | reverse complement strand
TGTGAGGCTCAGAGCAGACCCGGGACTGGACCCCACGTTTCACTCAGCGCTCCGCTGCGCAGCCCTGGGGTCTTCTGATGGTAACAGGATAAACCTGAGGCCCCAGGTCACGCAGCTCTGAGCCACTCAGGGAGATTCAGCTCTGACCAGCGTGGCCTCGAACCTGTCACACCGCCTTAACTGCCTGCCCCCAACCACTACCCCCCCACCACAGAGATGATCAGCTACTCAACCTGCTCGCCAAGTCCAGTGACTCAGCATGGACTGAACAGCTCACAGTGCCTGAGCACACACCCCCGAACTCACGTCCTTCCCACCCATCCTCCCGTGCGGCTGGGGCCCCATTTGACAGATGGGGACACTGAGGCTCTGGGAGATTAAGTCACTAGCTTGGGGTGAGCCACATAAGCTGGGATCTGAACCCGGCAGAGTCAGGGTCCAGAGTTTTCCCTTTGTGCCCCCGGGGAAGGAAAAAGAGAGATGGCCTCAGGATTAAGAATAGTAGACACGACTCAGTGGTAAAGAATCCACCTGCCGATGCAAGAGACACAAGTTCAATCCCTGATCTGGGAAGATCCCACAGGTG
>NW_011449127.1:0-586 GCF_000754665.1 Bison bison bison | reverse complement strand
TGAAGGAGGTCCACGGGCAGTTTGTGGTTACCTGGGAGCTGGGAGGCCTTACAGGAGACCACACGACCTAAATGCAAATGTAGTTTTGGCAGTGAACAGGTCAAAAGTATTTTCACATTGCCACCGTCAGCTTCCTCATCTGACCCTGTGGCCAGCTGGTAGCATCCTTCTTCTGGTTGCCTGGCTGGCCGTCCTCCTATCCCTGAGGTCTTCCTCCTCCTCACACACAGCTGCCTGTAGTGCTGTAGATGCGACGGGTGTGATGCTTAAAGCATTCTTAACATGGAACTTTTTATCAGTGAGATGGCATTTTGCTTAGTTTCAATTTGTCTAAAAAACAGTTTTAAAATCTAAGATGTGTTCATTCTTGCCATCTCAAAGTAGACATTTTTATACAGTTGAACATGATGACTTGCCATTCCAGTGCTAGAACATTTTTAGCTGTCCTAAATTAAATACTCACTGCTTTTCTGTGCTGGAGAAGGCAATGGCACCCCACTCCAGTACTCTTGCCTGGAAAATCCCATGGACCAAGGAGCCTGGTGGGCTGCAGTCCATGGGGTCGCTAAGAGTCGGACACGACTGA
>NW_011449126.1:0-586 GCF_000754665.1 Bison bison bison | reverse complement strand
AATTATCCTTCAAAAAAAAAAAAAAAAGAAAAGAAAACAAGCAAACAAAAGAAGAGGCTGCTAGAACTTTCAGGGCTCCCCCCAAGGAGCTACTTCTTTGTCACTGTCTCTGATGTGCCCGTTAGTCCAGCACATGTCACTCCCTAATGTGGGGCTTGATGTCCTTTCCTATGAAATGCCAAGCTGGACTGCTGACCTCTGACCTTCTTCCCTGAGGGAAGTGTTGCTGTCATAAAATGCAGCCTGACCCTAACCCTAGTCCTGCCTGCCCTGCCACACTCAGGTAAGAGGCTTGGCTGTACTTTCCAATGAGAGTCATGCCTGTTGAGTGGTGGCCCTGGTTCCCCATCTCAGCTTCCTAAGGG
Source organism: Bison bison bison (assembly GCF_000754665.1). Taxonomy (NCBI): domain Eukaryota; kingdom Metazoa; phylum Chordata; class Mammalia; order Artiodactyla; family Bovidae; genus Bison; species Bison bison. The sequence goes on along the minus strand of NW_011449126.1, from coordinate 221 downwards.
TTGCCATTCTGACTCCACCCAAAGGCTCCAGCACTAAAGATGCTGCTGACTCTGTAGCCCCCTGAGAAGGACTCCCGGGGCTCATCTGATGGCGTCCTGGGCTGAGGAATCTCTTGGGAAAAAACCTGAGGTGGGAGACTTCCCTGGTGGTGCAGTGGTTAAGACTTCACCTTCCAGTGCAGGGGGCGCAGGTTTGATCCCTAATCAGGGAACTAAGATTT
>NW_011449125.1:0-586 GCF_000754665.1 Bison bison bison | reverse complement strand
TCTTCATAAACATCAGGTAATTCATGCTGGAGAGAAACCTTATAAATGTAAAGAATGTGGAAAAGCTTTCAGTCAATATGCAACTCTTACTAAACACCAGCGAATTCATACTGGAGAGAAGCCTTATAAATATAAGGATTGTGGCAAAGACTTTAGCCAGAGCATAGGTCTTCCTTAGCATCTGAGAATTCATACTGGAGAAAAGCCTTATAAATGTAAAGATTGTGGCAAAGACTTTAGCCGGCTCTCAGGTCTTATATACCATCAGAGAGTTCATACTGGAGAGAAGCCTTTTAAATGTAAGGAATGTGGCAGACTAGCCAGCACTCAAGTCTTACTTACCATCAGAGAGTTCATACTGGAGAGAAGCCTTATAAATGTAAGGATTGTGGCAAAGGCTTTATTCAATGCACAGGCCTTACTTGCCATCAGAGAATTCACACTTGAGAGAAACCTTATAAATGTAAAGAATGTGGAAAAGCTTCCAGTCACTGTGCAACTCTTACTAAACATGAGCGAATTCATACTGAAGAGAAGCCTTATAAATGTAAGGATTGTGACAAAGACTTTACCCAGCACATTGGTC
>NW_011449124.1:0-586 GCF_000754665.1 Bison bison bison | reverse complement strand
TCCTCTGTCCATGGGATTTCCCAGGCAAGGAAACTGGAGTAGTTGCCATTTCCTTCTCCAGGTAGGAGCTAGACTCCATTCTAAAAGCTTGTGGTGGTGTGGTTTCAGAAATTCCAGACCAAGGCTAAAATCCCACACTTCGGACTATCAGGCAGGCATCCAGGAGCCGTGAGGAGCTCACACTTTAGAATGAGACTATGTGGCAAGTGCTGCCTCCGTTAACGAGAGCCATGTGACTCTGGGCAAGTTTCTCAACCTTGCAGGAGCTTCTGTCTCCATCTGAAAATGGATACACACTGTGCTGCTAGAGCCAGTGTGTAGGTGAGACACGACTGTGGCACACGGTATATTTGCAGATGTCAGAAACTTTAATTAGGATCTCAGGATCATGTAGTATACAGCACCATGACCTCGACAGAGAGAGGGAGGATATATTTGAGAAAGTAATCTAGTTCCAGCAGTTCAAGTATAAATGCTGAGAAATTTGTCTCCTTGATAACTCAGATCCCACAGAATTCTGAAGAGTGTGTGTGTGTGTGTGTGTGTGTGTGTGTGTGTGTGTGTGTGAAGTTACTCAGAGTTGCTG
>NW_011449123.1:0-586 GCF_000754665.1 Bison bison bison | reverse complement strand
ATTTATAACATTTATATATGATGTTATACAGCACTTTTCAATTTTCTCTAGCATTAAACAAGCAATCAAAACAATACTAGTTTAGCTAATTTGTCCATGAATGCCTGCAAGCCATACTGCATTGCCTACCAGTACATTCTTATCATTGACACACTCAGTAGAGTAGCACTGGGCTATGAAGCACACCAACCCAACGGACCAAGGAAACATGTAGTTTAGGTAGAATTATCAACAACTAAATGCAATGGATTATAAGAAGTCAAATACCAGTGTGCAAGGCAAGATGTGATTATAATAAGGCAATGTTCACACCGATCAACAAGAAAAATACCTGGACCACCCATGTTAGGAAATAAAATCACAAAAGCAATACTAAGGAAATGACCTTGAGATCCAGTCAGTTAGGTCTCTAAACCTCAACTGCTGCTGGACTCCATTTCCACTGGATCAATAACAATTCTCAATGATTATCCTTAAGCCTCTGTGGGAATGAAGGTAGATGGCTGATAAGAGAATGGCTTGGAAAGGTTTCTAGAGGGATTTTTCTAAAAAGAGAAATCAATGTTGATCTCTATATTGTAACTAT
>NW_011449122.1:0-586 GCF_000754665.1 Bison bison bison | reverse complement strand
CTGTGTGTGCTACATGATGCCAGTGCCTGCTTTCTTTAACAAAGCAGATGGCCAGGGCCCCTCTCCGTGGGAGATGCTGAGAAAAACACCTAAGTTAGGCGGTTAAAAGGTTTTATATATAGATATAGATACATAAGATAGATACACATATAACTTTATATATATACATACATCATCTTCCCTGAGAATCACTCTCTTTCAGCCTTTATTAGGTAATAGAAGATAACTGCTAACTCTTGGCATAAGCTTTGCCCCCAATTCCCTCCATCCCCATATATTTGCAGTTTATTCCTCTTGTCTCCTTTTAAGACATACTATGAAGAGCCCCAGAGGAGCTGTTATGAACATCTTTCCATATATTATTAGATCCAGTCAGGACCCAGGCTTACTGCCAGCACTTTATACAGATATTTTAGGTAATACCTTTCAGTTCTGCTCCTTCATATACGAATTCCTCTAAATGACCCCACTCCTACACCCCAGAAGAGAAAGTGTAAATCAGCCTCTACTAGGAGAAGCTTCCTCTCAGATCTTTCCTTTCAAAAGCTTAGTCATTTATCCAGAGGCCAATCTTTTTTTTTTTTTT
>NW_011449121.1:0-567 GCF_000754665.1 Bison bison bison | reverse complement strand
TAACCAAATACAAGGTCCTTCCTGTCAGTGGAAGGCAATATTATTAGCAAATTAGCAAACATATCCATCAGTGGTAAAAGAAAATCAATGGGTTTTGGAGTTTTACAAAAAAACAGGAAAAAGCCTAGGAGAAGAGATACATCCATTCTAGAGCTTGGTGTTTCTTTCACAGGGATTAAAGCGGCCTCACAGACCACCCCCTGCTTCCTCCTCAACCCCTTTCAGGGGAGAGGGCCTCACTGCGTTCACCGTCGCATACCGGCCAAAAGAGCCCCTCACCCTGGAGTTGGGGGTGCATTTTGGGAGCCATCATTTTAAAGTTGTTCTGGAATATGTGCTTGGGGGAGGAACGACAGTGTGGATCTGAAGGTGCCTGGCGATATCATTTTCCAGCATTTTCCCGGCTGAGCAGTGAGTGGCTGGGCAGCCAAGCAAGAGCCTTCAGATGACTCAAGGAGCAGGAAGGGACATGAGAAGGTGTCCTGCGTTTAGAAAGGCAGGCGGACGTTTGGACCGTACAGAGAATGGCCGCCACGCAGCCCCACGCAGTCCTGAGAGAGTCCAAAC
>NW_011449120.1:0-586 GCF_000754665.1 Bison bison bison | reverse complement strand
GCCTAATAGGACATCACTATAAAAAAAAAAAAAAACAGCAGCTAATTTACAGGGTAGTGGATAAAACAACACTCTTCTCTGGAGAGCTGGGGCAGATAGGTGGAAGGATAAAGTCGGGCTGAATGGTATTTGATTTCTTTGTGTATATCCGAGTCACTGGCCCAGGCAGGAAGGTAATATATGAAAAGGGACATTTTTGGAATAGTTGTTTTTGAATTATGCTCATGAAATAGACACTCTGCCACGAAGGACATGTGGGAAAGCTACACTCTGACCGCATGACTAATTTTTAAAGCCTTGCATAGAGAGAATTCCCCCCAAGAACACAGCTGGGTTATTCCTTCGTGGACTGAATGTGTCAATTATGAACTGAACTGAAATGAAATTTTACTCCATTGCGGCAGAGTGAACTGAGGAGTGGACATTGGAGCTCGGGCATTACGTAGTAGTTCATACACCAAGTACTATTCTTTTATTAACCTTTAAGAACATGTTTTACATAAAAACAGGCAACATCAAAAAAGCTCAGTTGATAAATGAACATAATATATCACAGATGATTTCATCCACATTAACCTACATTTAT
>NW_011449119.1:0-586 GCF_000754665.1 Bison bison bison | reverse complement strand
ATTTAAAAATCACCTTTTTATAAAGTTAATCCTACTTACATCAATTTATTATTTGCACAAATTTTATTTTCAAAATATTTTCCTCTCACATTTATTTCTCTTTTCTCACCAAATATTAAAAAAAATAGGAAAATATAAATTTTGTGTATTGTTCAGTAAATTTAAGAGAATAGATTCTCTTGTGATGACTTTATAAATTCATCTTTAGATTTATCCCAATCATGATTTTAACTGATATTAGCAGTTAACTAAGGTGTGCAGATTTCAAAGCAGTTTGAAAATGACTATCTCAGACTTCAAAGAGGAAAGTTTTTATAAAAAAGTCAATTATATATAATATATTTAGAGAGAGAGAAGAAAATAATGAGAAATGCCCATGTCAGAAAGCCCTATTTAAGTAAAACAATAGCTTCTATATTAATGTAATTTCAAATCATACCATGTAATATAGTGGGACTTCTCAGGTAAAGAATCTGCCTGTCAATGCTGGAGACACAAGAGAAGCAGTTTCAATCCTTGGGTTGGGAAGATTGCCCAGAGAAAGGCATGGAAACCTACTCCAGTATGCTTGCCTAGAAAAATCCAT
>NW_011449118.1:0-586 GCF_000754665.1 Bison bison bison | reverse complement strand
GGGCTCGTATCAGTCATTCCTTAACCTCTATTCTCTGTTCTGAGCTCAGGAACTGGAGTGCTCCTGTTGAAATTCAGGTCAAATCATATCCCTCTGGTGCTCAAAGCTCTCTTATGCTTCCCACGTCACTTGGAGAAGGCGACATGTCTTCACAATGGCCTGCAGGACCCAACAACATCTGGCTCTGTTACCTCTCTGATCTCATCTCTTCCTACTCTTTCCCTTGTTGGCTTCATGCCCGTCACTGGGCCTTTTTGCTCCTCTGTGAATAAGCCAGGCACACTCCAACCTGAGAGCCTTTACACTTGCTGCTCTCTCTGTCTACCATGCTCTTCCCTGGATATCCACATGACCCATTCATCACCTCCTTCAGGTCTTTGCTCAAATGTCACCTCCTTGCACAGGTCTTCCTTGAGCGTTCTAAAACTGCAGCTGTTACCCTGGCACTCCCCATTCTCCTGGCTTTATGTTTCTCCATAGCACTTCCCTCTGCTGCTGCTAAGTCACTTCAGTCGTATCTGACTCTGTGCGACCCCACAGACGGCAGCCCACCAGGCTTCCCTGTCCCTGGGATTCTCCAGGCAAG
>NW_011449117.1:0-586 GCF_000754665.1 Bison bison bison | reverse complement strand
GCTCCTCATGGGGTCACAAAGAGTTGGACAGTAAGCACACACACACACACACACACACACACACACACACGCAGACCTTCATTAGAGAAATGTCTCTTTGAATCCCTTGCCTACATTTCGGTTGCCTGTTTTTACTGTTGAGTTGTTAATAGTTCTTTAGTATGTTAATAGTATGCTGGATGCTAGACCCTTATCAGTCATATGCTTTGCAAATATTTCCTCTCAGTCAGTGGGTTGGCTTTCTTGATAATGTCCTTTGAAGTACGGAAGTTTTAAATTTTGATGAAGTCAAACTTCTCTATCTTTTCTTCGTGCTTTTGGTGTCATATCTAAGAAACCATTCTTAATCCAAGGTCACAAAGACTTATGCCTGAATAGTTTTGTTGTTTTAGCACTGATCTTTAGGTCTTTGATTCATGGAGTTCACTTTTGCATGTGGTATAAGGTAAGAGACCAATTTTATTTGTACATGGATACACAGTTGTCCCAGCTTTATTTGTTGAAAACACATTTTTGTCTACCTTGAATCATCTTGGTACCCTTGTTAAACATTAGCCAACCATGTGTATTTTTATTTCTGTTTTAT
>NW_011449116.1:0-586 GCF_000754665.1 Bison bison bison | reverse complement strand
GAGGGGAGGAGGTGGTTAAAAATCCCCTCTCTAGGCTAAAGCACGGAAGTCCTCTGGGGCAGCCTGCAGGGAGATGCCCTTCAGCCCGAGGGGCCGTAAAGAGGCAGGCGCTTCTCCCAAGGATGCTTGAGTGGACAGACGGCAGATGTGTGCCGGCCCCAGAGGACACTGCAAGGACGCAGCTCTGCCCAGGGCTCAGGCAGTCCTTAAATAGAGCATCTCCAAGACTTCCTTAGGACAGAATTTCGTATTCTGGAAGGGCTTCCTTGGGCTCTCACTTACCTTGAGTGTCTGGGGCACCCGTGTGGCCCCAAGACCTGATGATAACAATGCTTCCAACAAGCACAGTAATGATGGCTGATTCCACCGACCCAAGAGGAGAACAAAGGAGGAGGCCACGCGCACAGCAAAGCAGCTTCTCATCTACCTGAACAGCAAAGGTGCAGAAATGCACAAGTGATGGACCTGCTGGGCTTGTTGCATGCGATCCCTTTGTCTGTTCCTCCAGCCTCCTTGATGGCTTCTAGACGCCCCAGCCCCTCACATCTCCAGCCCCGTGAGGCAAGACTGTGCCGGCCCCGGGTGT
>NW_011449115.1:0-586 GCF_000754665.1 Bison bison bison | reverse complement strand
TTGGAGGAGATGGAGATGAGTGAAATGACTTTGTATGCATGCATTCATTGTAACCAGGAAACTGACAGTAACATAATCCTCCAATCTTCTTCATTTTCCCGGTTATCTATGTAGTTATTTTTGAGTGCATTTAGTTTTAAGCAATTTTATCATATGTGTAAGTTCATATAGCCACCCCTACAGTCAGGATAGAGAACAGTGCTTTTACCATAAAGATCCCTTTTGTTGTCATTTTATGACCCTACCCTCTTCTCCCCTCAAACCTGGTAAGCACTAGTCTGTTCTCCATTTGTATAGTTTTTCTCATTTCAAAAATATTATTATACAGTCTGTAATCGTATGACATCTGAGAGTATGATAACTTTAGGAACTGGAATTTTTCACTCATCATAATTCTCTTCAGATTCATCTAAATTACTGTGTACACCAAGAGTTTATTCTGTTTTGCTGTTTTACTACCTAGTATTTATGCTGTGGATATACTATTGGTTGTTTCAACATTTATCTCTGGAAGTTGTTCAACCATACATCATTGGAATGACATCTGGGCTATTTCCATTTTTAGCTATTATAAATAAAGCTGTTA
>NW_011449114.1:0-586 GCF_000754665.1 Bison bison bison | reverse complement strand
GCTCAGCTGTGTCTGACTCTTTGTGACCCCATGAACCGTAGCACACCAGGCTTCCCGGTCCATCACCAACTCCCAGAGTCTACCTGAACCCATGTCCATATCATGTTAGGAGTGGTATTTATTTTGTCAGTGTTTAATATAAATGTAAACTAAATATGTAACTGGAAGCTGGAAAGTTACTTCAGAAGGTAGAAGAAGCAAAGACATAAATCCTTCTGGACACAGGCCCAGAGCTTGAAGGCAGAGGGGTCACTTTGCTAAGACTCCAAGGGAGAGTCTGTGGTGAGTCAGAGCTGCAAAGGCTTTCCGTTCAGCTGAGAAGAGGCAGTGGAACTCATCCTCTCAAAGAAAGGAGAGATGTACAGACAAATGGAAGGTTGGAGGAGGAGGAGGCAGCCTGTTAATGCGTATATATGTTACCCAACCAAACTTGGGTCTGCTCCCCGGTCTGCAGTAAAGCCAGTCTACTGACACCAGATCGTGGTGAAGAAAGTGCAGCGTTTATTACAGGGACCAAGTGAGGAGAACAGGCAGCTCATGCTCCAAAGACCCACATTCCCAACCGGCTTTCAGGGAGGATTAAAAG
>NW_011449113.1:0-586 GCF_000754665.1 Bison bison bison | reverse complement strand
GTGTCTGACCCTCAGTGACCCCATGGACTGCAGCCTTCCAGGCTCCTCCATCCATGGGATTTTCCAGGCAAGAGTACTGGAGTGGGGTGCCATTGGAAGCCCAACTATTCTTAGAGGGGGTGGCAGTTGCACTCAGTCACAAAAGGTTTCATACTTCAAGAGGCAGACAAGGTGTGTCTGTAAGTGTATGGGGCTGAGGGAGGGGCAGACAATAATTCAAAGATGCTCCAGGAGAAAAGTGGTGACCTGTGTAGGGCATCTTCAGTGTTAGGCCACAGAGAAGTAAATTTAAAAGAAAACATAGAAAAAATCTATCAATGAGAAAACTACAAATACACAGCAGAGATGTCCTGTGTCAGAAGTTCTATGTGTTATTACTGGGAGTTCTTTGAAAAGACAAGTGTTTGAATGAAAATTCCCAAGATACAAAATGTGAAAAAGCACACAAGGATAAAATTTTTGTTTAAGTCTTTAGAGCTATAATTAGAGCTGAAAGTGACTTAGAAATTATCTAGACCAATTCACTTATTTCACAGGTAAAGAATTGTGTATTTTGGAGGTAAACTCTCTCTCTCTCTCTCTCTCT
>NW_011449112.1:0-586 GCF_000754665.1 Bison bison bison | reverse complement strand
TGACAGAGGATGAGATGATTGGATGGCATCACCGACTCAACAGACTAGAGTTTGAGCAAACTCTGGGAGATGGTGAAGGACAGGGAAGCCTGGGGCACTACAGTCATGGGGTCAAAGAGAGTCGGACATGACTTAGCAACTGAGAAACAACAGAGCTACCTGGCTAACAGAATCATCTCTGAAAAATGATGGCCTGGAAGAAGTGTCCTCTGCTAGATTCAAGTGGGTAACAGACATGTTTTGATTAATGTTTAGTCATGTTTCCGCAGAGTTACAAAAAAACCTAAGGGCCAATGTGACCTGAAACAGCAGCCACTGACCACAAGTAGTTAATCAACACGGCAAGTGGGGCTGGTCCAAACCACGATGCACAGTACGTGGAAAACGCATGTAAGAGTATGGTGAATTAGTATGAACAAACAATGCAAACTATGTCAGTAATAGTTCTGTATTGATTATATGCTGAAATTGTACTTTGGATGCATTGGTTTGCATGAAATTTATTCAAATTAATTTCATCAATATATATATTTTTTATGTGGCTACCAACAACATTTAAATTACATTTATGGCTTTTTCTTTTTGT
>NW_011449111.1:0-587 GCF_000754665.1 Bison bison bison | reverse complement strand
CTCAGCTGCTCACCCGGTGCCAGACCCTGTTCCAGATCTTTTACATCCATGATTTCATTTATCCATCCCTGTTTGACAAAAGAGAAGGAGATTCCGAGGGGCAAGCCACCCCCTTCATATGCCAAGTACTGAATGGGCATGCTGTAAAGGAGCTCAGTTCTACCTCACTTCCAAATCCACGCTCTTAGTCACCAACTGACATGAGCCATGATGATGGAAATGTTAATAATACAACCTGCCTTTTCTGAAGTCGCTGTATAAATTAAACAGGGTGAGTTCTGTAGTCTCTGAAGTTCTTTCAGGCTCCAAAAGCCTGCAAATGTCACACGGGGTGTGGCTTCTTAAGTTATGGTGCAACCAAACAATAACGTATTAGGCAGTCCTTTAAAACTAATATTTATGAAGACATTTAATCCTTGGGGAAAATGCTTATGCCCTAAATCATGGTGAAAAGAGCAGGATACAGATTAAGGTGCTCAACGATTCCAACTCCTTAGAGTAATATCCAGAGGAGAAAGGAATCAAGCCAAACATGATCCCTGGCCATGTTGTGTGTGTGTGTGTGTGTGTGTGTGTGTGTGTGTGTG
>NW_011449110.1:0-587 GCF_000754665.1 Bison bison bison | reverse complement strand
ACCCCATGGATTGTAGCCCACCAGGCTCCTCCGTCCATGGGATTCTCCAGGCAAGAATACTGGAGTGGGTTGCCATTGCCTTCTCCAGGGGTTCTTCCCTACATGTTTATGGGCTCTTTATTCTGAGAGTTTCAGGATTTTTTTTTTTAAACAGGCCAGAAGGCTCCCTGATGAATAAAGACATTAGAAACCTTTGGTCTAGAGATTGAGTCAGTCATGACCCTGTCACCAGCATACCAGGTGACTTGGACAAATCGTTTGACCTTCCAGATACAGATTTCATTCACCATAATAATGAAGATATGATTCTGTCATCACAGTCCAAACCTGACTACTTCTCTGGAGATTGGAGGGAAAGAAGTATCTGAGATTGATTAGCTACCTCACCTAAAACAAGTTATAAATCTGAAGACTGATGAGAGGCAGTAAAATTGGGATCTAGGTTATTTCTGGCTCTGTCCCACCTGTGGGAATTTCTGGCATAGATCAGTCCTTGAAAAGAATGAACCCAGAATAAACTTCTGGCCTAAATCCCAACTACCTGTACTCTTTCTAATACTTGGTCAAGGCAGTGCACAGCCCATGGT
>NW_011449109.1:0-587 GCF_000754665.1 Bison bison bison | reverse complement strand
TTTAGACACAACATTATCCCTGTGAAGTCTGAACTTAGAATTAACTATTATTGCACTGCACTCAAAACAAGCAACATGTTTAGAGTTCTTCCGCCTGATTTTACATAGTTTTTAATAAAGGCCATCACCCATCAGGACCCAGAGACATGAGTAAAATTGTGAAGTAGGCTCTTGGGGAAATCTCTCCCCTTTTCATCAACCCTTTGGACTCCACTGAAGTCTATCAGCTAGAGCAGGGATTCTGTGAAACAACAAAAAACTTCTTGTAGTCTGGGATTTTCAGTGCTTGGCAAAGGGTGCCTACATGACCCAGTGCCCACTCCCTGACCTTGGGTGCTGAATTTCTCATACATATTGTTGCATTTCTGTTTCTGGGAGAAGAAGAAGATGCCCTTAGTGATCTTCTCATGGGGAGTAGGGCAGTATGGAGAGCATAAGGAAGCCAGTACATGAATTTCTGCAGACCTATATGGGCCTCTGAAACTCCAATACTTTGGCCACCTGATGCGAAGAATTGACACATTGGAAAAGACCCTGATGCTGGGAAAGATTGAAGGCAGGAGGAGAAGGCAGGTGCAAAGGACCTA
>NW_011449108.1:0-587 GCF_000754665.1 Bison bison bison | reverse complement strand
CCTCTGTTCTTTCTTTGACCTTCAGTCCCTCAAAGCATCATGTGAAGCCAGTGGGGGTGACCTTCTCTCCAGAGCCCCCGTGAGGGCTGGGTGCGCCTGGGGCTGGGGGGTTTAAGCTCCCGGAGGGTGTGCTCACTATGCTGCGTGGACTGAACACCCTAGACGAGCATCTCCAAGGTGAGCGTGCCCCCGAGACAGAGCCTGGGGCTTCGGCACCTTCCCTCCTCTGCCCTGGACTCCTTGGTGGAGACGCTTCTTACTCACCCCCTCTTACTGACGGTCTGCTTTTAAATGCCGTGGCCTGAACGTCAGGAACACGCAGGCCAAGCCCCCACTGCTGAGACCTGGGCAAGGAGACGGGGAGCCCACGTCTTCTAAACGTCTCCATTGCACACTGCCAGCTGGCGTTTGTCCTGGGGTTTAACTGGGTGCAGGAGAAGGGGGGACCTGTAGGCAAGGAGGAGCCCCCTTCCTGCGGCTGCGCTGTGAAAGTGAAAAGTGAAGGTCGCTCAGTCGTGTCTGACTCTTTGCAATCCCATGGACCACACAGTCCATGGAATTCTCCAGGCCAGAATACTGGAGTGGGT
>NW_011449107.1:0-587 GCF_000754665.1 Bison bison bison | reverse complement strand
GAATGTAAGATATCATTTAAGACTCACACCGCCACATACAAGTGATTGAGAGTAGGTTTGGGAAGGGAGAGAGGATCAGAAAACTAAACGTCTGAAATAGTTAAATAAATGCTTAGAGTTTATCTGATGAATTTGTTTTCTTCTACTCTATCCCAACATGTTTTAGATCTTTAAAAGAGAGTAGTTTTGAAGGTTTTTAATGTTTATTCTCTGTCTTCTCCTTCAACCCTTCAGAACTCACATCCTGCCATATTACTCTTCACTTCCTAATGTATCAATATATCTCCTAACTGTTCAATTTAGTACATTGATGTGTTGGCAATGCATTTAGTAATAGTCTTTGCATATCTTTCTTATTTCTTCCTGCAATCAGTGTGAATAATGACCTACTAACTTGTCTTGGCCAAATAATCAGGAAATTTTTCAAGAATGTAGTTTTATAAATGGGAAGGGAAGAAGAAGAGAAGAAAGACAAGGAAGAGAAAGAGGAAGCACTTGAAAGCTCTTATACAGTCACCAGGTATGCATGTTCCAGAAGTCAGGACATAACATTTTTGTCTAGCTCAGCAGCATCTCCACTGACTACT
>NW_011449106.1:0-587 GCF_000754665.1 Bison bison bison | reverse complement strand
GACTTTTCAAGGATGGCTATTCTGACTGGTATGAGGTGGTACCTCATTATAGTTTTGATTTCCATTTCTCTAATAATTAGTGATGTTGACCATCTTTTTATATGACTGTTGTTGGCCTATAATTTTTTTCTTTTGTAAATGTATTTTTCTGAGTATCAGGGTAAAGGTGGCCTCTTAGAATGAATTTGGAAATGCTCCCTCCTCTTCCGTTTTGGGGATAGTTTGGGAAGGCTAGGTATTAGCTCTCTTTATATGGTAGAATTTTGTCTGTGAAGTCATCTGTCTGGTTCTGGAGTTTTGTTTTCTGGGAGTTTTTTGATGGCAAATTCAGTTTCACTACTATTGACCTGTCTATTCCAATTGTCTATTTCTTTCTGATTCAGTCTTAGAAGATTGTGTGTTTCTAGGGTTTTTATCCATTTATTCTAGGCTGTCCAATTTGTTGCTGTATGATTGTTTGTATCTCTTTGATATTGGTTTTATTATTTCTTCTTTCATTTCTTATTTTGAGTCCTCTCTTTTTTTCCTAATGAGCCTGGATAAAGACATCAATTTTATCCTAAAAAAAAAAAAAAAGGAAAAAAACG
>NW_011449105.1:0-587 GCF_000754665.1 Bison bison bison | reverse complement strand
TTATAAAGCTAAAAAATACAATCACTGAAAGTAAAAAGCCCATAGGATGGTCTCAACAGCAGAGTGGAGATGACAGAGGATAGAATCAGTGAACTTGAGCCCAGATCAATAGGATTTACCCAATCTGAACAACAGAGAGAAAATGGAATAAAGAAGCAAAATGAACAGAGCCTGAGGGACAGCAAGGAAAGAGCCAACATTCATCCCAAACGTCCACAGAAGAGAGGAGAGAGCAAGGCCAACAGCATATTTGAAGAAACAATAATGAAAAAAATTTCTCAATCTGGCAAAAGATGTAAATAAACCTCTAGATTTAACAAGCTGAATGAACTCCAAAGACAGTAAACTCAAAACTGAGAGTTTATCAAAACTAAGATGCATCATAATTAAACTTCTTAAAATTAGCAAAGTGAAACATCCCGAGAGCAGCCAGGAAGGAGAACCCCATCTGCAGAATCCCAGTTCCAGTGTCAGACACCGGAGGCCAGTGGGGCCATTTCCCAAGGGCTGAACGGTGGAGCCTGGTAGGCTGCAGTCTATGGGGTTGCACAGAGTTGGACACGACTGAAGCGACTTAGCAGCAGCAG
>NW_011449104.1:0-587 GCF_000754665.1 Bison bison bison | reverse complement strand
TCCTAACCCTCTGCCCCTAAATTCTTCACTCCCCTCCCTTTTATTGTCTCTTCTCTATCTCTTTCCCTCATCCTTTTCTTTTGTTATTCCGTTTAAAAAATAAAGTCATTAAGTAGGCTGTCGATTTCCTACTGGATGTGAGATTGGTATTTCTCAGCAATTTCATATAAATTTCAAAGACCTGCTTGGTAATATTTTATTTAAAAATTGTACAGGTTTATGAGAATGTGATCACTCTTACAGAGTAATACACTCTCTGATGTACACTGACTCATACACAGGACATGACCCCTCTTTTCTTTCTTTATTCACAGCATCACTGGTAAGAAACATTGGTCTGACAGAGTAAAGATTACATCATAGCATCATTCAGCAATGATAAAATTGGATCTTTAGCACTTCTCTTCCCTTGGCCACCTTTACCTCCAGGAAAAGTTTCCTGATAGACTCACTTGTCCCTTCACGTCCCCTCTTTCCCTGTCTTCCTTCTTTCTTTCCAGCTCCCCATCTCTCTTCAATTTTTATGCAAAACATATTTCACAATTTCCTTCTATCCTACCGTGAGTACAGGGAGATAAGAAACATTT
>NW_011449103.1:0-587 GCF_000754665.1 Bison bison bison | reverse complement strand
ACCAGGCTCCTCTGTCCATGGGATTTTCCAGGCAAGAGTACGGGAGTGGGGTGCCATTGCCTTCTCCATCTCTCTATTCCAGTAGTTCCCAAACTTTGCTCATTCATCATGTTCACCTTCTTTGAGCATGCTTTATTTGCTGATATTTTTCTTTAAATTGATTCATTTAAAATCAAAGGCACTGATTTAAAAAAAGAGAATGCATTCTTATTGGCTAATGAAAAACTATTTTCACTTTCCATAAACAGAAGTTTAAAAAATAAAAGCCTAAATATCTGAAGAAGTTTGTCCATATACCGTGTCAAATCATTTGGTGTTCCCCAGTAGGTAGGTGTTGGTAAAGAATCTGCCCACAAGGCAGGAGACACAGATTCGATGCCTGGGTCAGGAAGATCCTCTGGAGAAGGGAATGGCAACCCACTCCAGTATTCTTGCCTGAAGAATCCTATGGACAGAGAAGCCTGGCGAGCTACAGTCCTTGGGGTTGAAAAGAGTCGGACATGACTGAGCAACTAATGCTTCACTTCACTTCAGATGTTGAGGTAGGTGTATCCCAGTTGGGGATTTTCTTTGGATCTGAGAGTTTT
>NW_011449102.1:0-587 GCF_000754665.1 Bison bison bison | reverse complement strand
GGGAGGCCTGGCGTGCTGAGGTTCATGGGGTCGCAAAGAGTCAGACACGACTGAGTGACTGAACTGAGCTGAACTGAATATTGGGTTGTTCAAAAAGTTCATTCAAATTTTTCTATAACATCTTACAGAAAAACCCAGATGAGCTTTCTGGCCAACTGAATATTGTGTTAAATAGTCATGCTTACTACCAAAAATTAGTTCTTTTTTAGGACTGTCTCGTGAATTCTGGAAAGGATCATTGTCATGATTTGTTGGTAACTGGACTCTTGTACTCTTTATAAATATAAAAAATATATGGATCATATTAGTTGCTTTTAAACTCAGAAAATTAAGTGGGAAAGGCAGTAGGTGAGAAAGAAGACCACGATTAACTTACTTTGTGAAATCTTTTTGTAGGTGAGTTACAGAAAAGGCTGGAAGAAATGGAAGCTCTGATAAACCAACTTTCCAGGGAAAAGAGTATCTTCACTCTGCAGATTCAAGACCTGAAAGGGCAACTGGCAGAAGAAACCAAAGTAAGGCATCTATTATTTCTCACCAGGCATTTCACGGCATGTTTTTTTTTTTTTTTTTAAATAGTGCTTGCT
>NW_011449101.1:0-587 GCF_000754665.1 Bison bison bison | reverse complement strand
TCCCCACCTTGGTTTTTGTAAATAGTCCTGAAGGGCTTTCTTGGTTTCTAGACTACTGAGATCTTGCTTGCATGTGTAAATTGAGTACAATTTCCTCAAGAGATGGAAGGCAGGCTTTACATCCCAGTAATAGGGAACAAATTTGATTGGGAATGGCTGGGTTACCATCTAACACTGACATGTCATTTTCCCCTGCCCGGGCTCAGCTTCCCTCCATCCGGCTGGCTTTTCTTTCGTGGTCTTATTTCTTTCCTTTCTGCCCTCTGCTCCCCACCCCCTCGACTCCTTGCAGGAGCAGAAACAAGAAACTCTTCCTCTAATCTCCAGCCTGGTGGGTTTTCCCTCCCCTGGAGTCCAGGTGCCTGTAGCATTTGCTCCTCAGTGGCTTTCCCCCAAGGAGACTGCTCCCTCCTTCCTCTTCCCAAAAAGGAATTGTGGGACCAGCTGTCAAGATTTTAAAAAATTATTTTTTTCACGTCTTTACTCAAGATGGGAAAATCTCTGAAGTTTAAGGTGGAACCTGGCTGTCCTGTAGTGCTTGTATTTTTTCAAGGCTTTGTTCTGTCTGGAATTTTATTATAATAACT